>NC_073745.1:202401751-202539251 GCF_029784135.1 Toxorhynchites rutilus septentrionalis
GCCCTCTCATTACCCAGAATTGAGCAATGTGAAGGGACCCAGACAAAGGTAATGACATAACAGCGTCTGGATAAAGCACTCAAAATTTCTCGTATTCTCTCAAGGAAGTACGGCGAGTGCTTTTCCGGCCTCACTGAACGGATAGCTTCGACAGAGCTAAGACTATCCGTTACAATGTAATAGTGTTCAACAGGTCGTAAGGCGACGCTGTCCAGCGCCCAGTGTATCGCTGCCAATTCAGCAATATACACTGAGCAAGGATTCTGAAGACTGTGTGAGGTGCTAAAAAATTCGTTGAACACTCCAAATCCTGTGGACTCATTCATAGAGGACCCATCAGTAAAGTACATATTATCACAATTGATATCCCCATACTTTGCATCGAAGATCGTTGGAACGATCCTCGATCGAAGATAATCTGATGTTCCATGGATATCCTGCTTCATGGACAGATCAAAATGCACAGAGGAATTGATGTAGTCAGGAAAACAAACACGGTTGGGAATATACGAAGAAGGATCAACCTGCATGGAGACGAATTCATGATATGAGCTCATGAATCCAGAATGAAAATTTAGCTCGATCAGCTGCTCAAAATTTCCGATCACCAATGGGTTCATAACCTTACACCGGATGAGGAACCGAAGAGATAATAAATTGAAGCGATCTTTTAGTGGGAGTAGGCCTGCCAAAACCTCGAGACTCATGGTATGCGTTGAGGGCATACATCCCAACGCGATACGGAGACAAAGATACTGAATTCGCTCGAGTTTAATGAGGTGTGTTTTGGCAGCTGATTGAAAACAGAAACTGCCATACTCCATCACTGAGAGAATAGTTGTTCGATACAACATTATAAGATCTTCGGGATGGGCTCCCCACCAGGTGCCGGTAATTGTACGGAGAAAGTTTATTCTTTGTTGACATTTTTTACTCAGATACCTAATATGGGCCCCCCAAGTACATTTAGAGTCGAACCAGACCCCAAGATACTTGAATGACATAGCATGAGTGATCGGTTTACCCAAAAGTTGAAGCTTTGGTTTTGCTGGTTTATGCTTCCTAGAAAAAACCACCATCTCTGTTTTCTCCGTGGAGAATTCGATCCCTAGCCCAATGGCCCAGGTTGAAAAATTGTTCAAAGTATCTTGTAAGGATTCTTGCAGGTCGGATTCGTTTGATCCTACGACAGACACCACTCCATCATCTGCAAGTTGTCTTAGGCTGCAATTTTGTGTAAGGCAATTGTCAATGTCGCTTACGTAGAAGTTGTACAAAAGGGGGCTTAAACATGAGCCCTGGGGGAGTCCCATGTAAGAGACCCGACTTACTGCCGAATCTCCGTGAGAAAAGTTCAAATGTTTCTCACAAAGCAAGTTATATAACATATTATTCAATAGAGGCGGCAGACCCCGAGATTGTAATTTGTCTGACAAAACCTCTATTGAAACAGAATCAAAGGCCCCCTTTATGTCCAAGAATACTGAAGCCATTTGTTTTTTTTCGGCGTAAGCCAGTTGAATTTCTGAAGAAAGCAACGCAAGACAATCATTCGTCCCCTTGCCCCTGCGGAACCCATATTGTGTATCTGAGAGTAGGCCATTCGTTTCAACCCATCGATCAAGGCGAAACAAGATAATTTTCTCCAACAATTTCCGTATACAAGACAGCATTGCTATTGGGCGGTACGAATTGAAGTCGGACGCGGGTTTTCCGGGTTTTTGAATAGCTATAACTCGTACTTGTCTCCAATCATCTGGAACAATATTATGCTCCAGAAACCGATTGAATAAATTCAACAAGCGATGTTTCGCCACATCAGGGAGATTTTTCAGCAAGTTGAACTTAATTCTATCCGATCCCGGAGCAGAATTGTTACATGAAAGGAGAGCAAGAGAGAATTCTACCATCGAAAACTCGGAATCAAGATCGCACCTATCTTGTGGTATATCTCGAATAATTCTTTGCACTGGAGCGGAATCGGGACAAACCTTTCGTGCAAAATTAAAAATCCATCGATGTGAATATTCCTCGCTTTCATTGGATGAAGAGCGATTTCTCATGTTTCGAGCCACTTTCCATAATTTTTTCATTGACGTTTCTCGTGACAAACCTCCCACGAAATTTCGCCAATAAGCACGTTTTTTCCCTTTGATCAAGTTTTTAAATTGATTTTCAAGGTCCAAATACTTCTGAAAATTTTCAGGGGTTCCACGTTTCCGAAAAGCTTTAAATGCATTCGATTTATCTCCATAAAGCTTGGAACACTGGCCATCCCACCATGGATTGGGAGGCCTTCGACGAATAGTGGAACCTGGGATGGGTTTCGTTTGAGCGCGAACCGCGCTGTCATAGATCAAACGAGAAATGAAGTTATACTCCTCCAATGGAGGCAAACCATCTCTGGAATTGATGGCTAGAGCAATCGCGTCCGCATATTTTTTCCAGTCAATGTGTCTTGTGAGGTCGTATGCCATGTTTATTGATTCAGAAGAATTCAACCCATTGGTGATAGAAATTTTGATTGGCAAGTGGTCACTACCGTTGGGATCCTGGATTACATTCCACTTGCAATCTAACGATAGTGAATTCGAGCAAAACGAGAGGTCAAGAGCACTTGGTTTAGCAGGAGGTTTAGGTACACGTGTTGTTTCCCCAGTGTTCAAAACGGTCATATTGAAGCTGTTACAAAGGTCATATATCAACGATGAACGATTGTCGTCGTACTGTTCCCCCCAGGCAGTTCCGTGAGAGTTGAAGTCTCCCAAGATTAATCGTGGCTCAGGAAGGAGTGAGCACATGTCAACAAGTTGCTTGCGGCTAACCGCAGCTCTCGGAGGCCAATACAAGCTGACTATACAGAGGTCTTTGCCTCTGATGTTTGCATGACAAGCAAAAGCTTCGATCCCTCCAGTAGGTGGAAGGTCAATTCTAAAAAATGAGTGACACTTATTGATCCCCAATAGTACCCCTCCGTATCTGTCATCACGGTCCAAGCGTATTATATTAAAATCGTGGAAAGAGAGATCATTTTGAGAAGAGAGCCAGGTTTCGGATAGAGCAAAAACATCACAATTGAGTTTATGAATTAGAAATTTGAATGTATCCAATTTAGGGATAAGACTACGACAATTCCACTGTAAAACAGTGATATCTCCGACCTCTCTATTTAAATTAGACATCAAGAGAGATAATCATTGCAAGGAGGGGCCATGTTTGCATCAATTGCTGCAAAATTGTCTTTAGTACTGGAAGCATTGCGGTGACAATGGTTCTGATGGAGTCGGAAACATTAAAACACGTGAAGATTTGATCCACAAGGTCAGACAACTTTATAAATCCCGATTGGGAAGTTGAACTTGACGGAAAAACAGGGACAGTTGGGGTTTTTGATGTCCCCTCGAGTGCTGGGTCGTTCGAAGGTGAACTATTACCACGGAGGCCAGGAGGGACCTGATTTTGCTTATCCGCTGCACTCGATTTTTTGGGCAAGCTAACAGGGGGTATCACCGGAGGGACTTGTCCTTGAACTTTGGGAGTGGTCACATTTTTGCGCCGGGGATTCCCTTGAGAAATAAACGGCGTGCCCCCGTTAGCTGTATCCGCTTCCATTTCGTCAACTGGCAAAGTAGCGAAGACATTGTGTGTATTGATTGGTTGTTGTTCTTGAGCCAGTGGAGAAGCGCCCTTCAAAATTTCTGCGAAAGTGCGTTTAGAGCGTTCCCTCAAAGAGCGCTTCTGTTTCTCCCAGCGAGCCTTGTATGTTTCACAAGCTGAGAGCACGTGTGGGGATCCCCCGCAATATGGACACTTATGCTCAGTCGCACTGCAGGATTTCCCCTCATGTTGTTCTCCGCAAGTGGCACATCGTTCTTTATTGGCACAATAAGCAGCCGTGTGACCAACTGACTTGCACTTTAGACAAGTCATTGGCTTTGGAATAAAAAGTCGCACGGCTAACCTCAATTTATCTACCATCACGTAGTCAGGGAGAGCTGAACCAGCGAAGGTGACTCGAAACGAGTTGGACGGCGTAAATTTCTTTTCTTCTCCTTCATGGGAGACTGTTCCGAGCTGGCGGCAACCCAAGATCTTAACAGTCGTCGAGGGCAGTTTTTTAAAACGGCCGGTACCTTCACTCATAATGTATTCGCACGTCAAGCCCGTTTCGGTTATCACACCCTCAATTTCGACTATGTGAGAGGGTATGTAGACCCGATACTCAATTGTAAAATGCTGATCGACAACAATCTTGTTTGCGTCTTTTCGATCATTCACGACAACTCGCAATTTGTTTGGTCTAACCTTCGAAATTTCCGAAACGGAGGTATACCTTGCCAGATCTTTCGCGATCTGCATGACTCTCAACGCCTTTCCATTTGGCTTAGGCCTGAAGAAAACAACCCAGGGACCAGTTCCGGGCGCATCTTTTGGATAGACCTTTACACGGGGAGTGGGAATAACAGGGGGGGAAGGCGAGGACGGGGATTGAGAGTGGGAAGGCGAAGGTTGAGAAGGAGCGGGAAGAACAGAGGGAGAAGACGAGGTTGAAGGTAGAGTGGAATCGTTAAGGGCAGATGGGAGATTTGCTAGTTTTTTGGAGGGAGGCTTGGTAGGGTTAGCTGACTCGTCCCCAGAAGAAGTATCTTCCGTATTTGGAACACGTTTGAGTGACTTTTTTTTATCTGTTAGGAGGGAACTAGAGTCAGAGACCTCCATATCCGAAGGTCCCCCACTCTCTGCCATTTTAAATTTTCACTTATATTCTAAGTATTTTTTTAAACAATATTTCACAATAAAATAATTCACAAAAACAAAAAAAAAAAAAACTTATAATTATTAAATATTTTCTCTCAGTATATTCAATCTTATTCACCTATGAACGCACTCCAGTGCAGATGAACGGGAGCGTGCTGAAAGCTCGTTGGTGGTGGGAATGTGCCTACGACACCACTACACACAGTCGTCGGTGAAAGCTTACCCGCACTGTCACTGTTGGCACGATGACTCGGCGAAATCTCCAATGTCGGCGAAGCAGCGACAAAACAAAAACCAATGCTTGGCTTTCCGAGGATGAAAGCCTTTATCCACTTGCAGGCAGGGCACTTCACTCACTATCCAGATAGTGAAATGAACTCTTCAGCGGCAAAAAAACAACAATCACGCGGTAACCGATAACGGAACTTGGACGCGACTTTCCTTCGTCTGGTTACTTCGGGCAATCGGCGAAGAATGTGAAAATGTGAAGTTGTTTCAGAAGATATTTTGAGCCACCGTGCAGCTTGTTTCCAACTAAATCCACAAGGGGGATAACTATAGCAGAAAGCTCTCGGTTCTTTATGAAGCTTTTGCGGGGCCACATGAGCTTCGAGTGAGAAATCATTCCGTGAGGGTGGTTCCGCAGTGTTTGATCATGAAATCTTTTGAGAAGTAACTTTACCCCGAAATGGTGACGTTTACTGTTGACACATTTTTTTTTACAATTCTTCAATTTTACAATGAACTTGTCTCGAAACTGATCGTGTGATTGATTTTATCCCAGAAAAGCTAATTGATTAAATCATATCATCCGATTAGGATTGGGCGATCTTTATAAAAAGATCGATCTTGTCGAATCGATTTTCTGAACGGCGTAGGGATTGATCCACTGATTAAATCGGTACCATAAAATTGATCTTTGATCTTTGAAAAATAAAAGGCCTTTTTCCAATCTGTCTACTTATTCTACAGGAGTGTGTTCTTTTCTTTAAATAGGGAATACAAATTTCATATTTCTATTCAAACATCAAACGCATTTTGTTTTGTTCCTCAGCACTAAGGCCGCAACAAATTTCCATGCCCAGAAATAAACATTTTCCAGGGCATTCATCTTGTGCTGTCAGGGAGTCGTTTTATCAAACGAATTGATTGAAGAAGCATTATTAGTAATTCTACAACTAGTATCTGCCCAGAGCTCAGGTGACAACGATCCCATGATTATTGATTTTGGCGCCTAAAAACAACTTTTCGTCTGGAATTGATGTCAATATCTTGTTCAGTTATCCTATTAGCCACTGGTTACAGTACATCCCCTCAGTATCTGCCACTAGTTCTGTCTCTGTCAGCATTTGTTTGGAAGTTAACCGTAGAAGAAGCGATCCAAATGTTGACATTACAGTGACTCAAACCCGTAATCGTACTCCAACATGCAGATCTCTTTTACCTTCTTTTGAAAATAGAAAACAAGCTTTCGGAACATTCTATTGAGATAAATTCATAGTGTCAAATGAGAGTTAAAAGGTTTGCTATGCTATGGTTTTTATTTCTCCAAAAATGGCGAATGTATGTGCTAATGTATGAAAATTGACGCAAACTCATAGTCGTACGCTGGTTGAAATCTCTGCTCGATTTCGAAGGTGTTGGCCAATTTCTGAATACTATCATTAGTAAGGTATCCCTTGTTCATTGCAACTATTTTTAGCTGTTTTTGACCTTATCTACGAGTTTTTTGGTGTATTCGGAAGAAATATTTATCAATTTTTTCGTCAAGCGGTTTTCAAAATCGTTATTTTTAGAAAGGATCTGGCCGGGTAAGGCAGTGAAAAGTGCCCCTAAAGCAAATCATCAGCTATATGGCAAATATTGTATAGGATATTAAAAAAGAAATTTTGGTGGTTTAACATAGGATCTATAGTGAAAAACGTACTTTATTCGTTTATTTCACGCCATCCTCAAAAGATTCGAGATAAAAATTTGGAAAAAATACTGAATGTGAATCTTACTACGGTGTACCAAGAAAGATTATAGATAATATTTTTTGGGATTTAGAGATTCAGTGCTACTCTAATTCATATTTAAATTTATTCCTACGGCTTTTCTCGATATGTGTGATTTTTTTCAGTGTTGCACGGTACAAAAAATATATTTTTTTAATTTCCAAAGGGCCTGGCTGGGCATATATTTGAGTCTTTATATGGTACACCATATTTCACCAATTATATACATCTATGGTGAAAAATGCACCTTTTCGTTTTTCTCACACTATTCTCAATAGCTTTCAGACAAAAATATGAAAAAAATACTGAAAGTACATTTTACTAAGGTGTATCGATCAATATTTCCAAACAAGTTTTTCATCAAAAAATCAAATACTAAAAAAAAATAAATCATTTTTCATTTTGATCATTTTGATTTTAAATTAAATTTTATTAATTTTTTATTTTGAGATTCAGTACTACCCTAGTTTGTATTAATTTTTTTTTCCTACGTATTTTGTAGGTATATGTGATTATTACGGCCCAGGCCGAACACATAAAAAAATAACACATATTTATTTCTTGACACTTTATTCATCCTAACACTGTACAAAAAAAATCCTTGATCACTATAAAAAAACAGGAAGTGGGTTATATCGATGGTATAACCGCAATGGTGACGTAGGACTATCGTTGATTTAGTGATCATTGGTTTGAAGTTGAATCTAAATCGATTCTGAATGAATGAATAAATGAATATTTGGGGGACTTCGAAAATGAGAGCGTTACGTTGGAGGTACAAGGTTTTATGCATCCAATATTGGGTACGAAAATATCCTACTGATGGGGAGGAATAATCTTCAGAAGCTTTCCTGCTTATTGCACTTGATTGAAAAATCACAGAACCAAATGTAATTGGTCGCAGTGTTATATGGTTAGAAAACATTAAAATAAACTCTTTCGCTTGCAAGTTATTTTCAATGCCAAGGGGAACTGGCAGATCATTTTGCAGCAGCGATATCTTTCCGGATTCTTCCTGAAGTCCACCACCAGTGGTTAATGCTAACTCGATAACCACCTGTTAATTGCACTTGATTGAAAAATCACAAAACCAATTGAATTTGGTCGCAATATTATATGGATAGAAAACGTTAAAATAAACTCTTTCGCTTGAATGTAATTTTCAATTCCAAGAGGAACTGGCAGATTATTTTGCAGCAACGATCACTTCTTTCCGGATTCTTCTCGATAACCAGCGAGTTGCGCGCGTACATATGTGTGTGTGTGTGTGTTTGTGGCGGTTGCTCCGATGTCTCAAGCGGAACCAATTTTCGATGTTCGTATTCTCTCGGTCGTCTTCCCTTCTCTTTCTGATGGATCGGCTTTTCTGCGCTCCGTCTCAGTCCCAAACAAACTGAATGCGTTTCAGGTTAGGTCAGGCCAGGTAATGAATCCCTTGATCCCTCACCATCCAGCTCGTCCAGCTCGTTCAACTCGTTCAGTAACGATGTTGTCTTGTCGATGTCCTCACGAAAAATGAATGCGTTTCACCACCAGAATATCGCTTAAGTATGCTTTTTGTCCGTGATTGAATAGAAAGAAGGTGTGATTTACGATGGCAATTTGGAAGGCAAACTAGAGGCGAATGAATTCTCTGAGTTTGAAACTTTCAGCGACTGAGCAATAATCGATTGAGAATTATGTTTTTCGCGATGCGAAACACTTTCCGTTACGTGCGCATCCAATATTGGAAACGAACATATCCTACTGATGGGGAAGAGTAATCTTCAGATGCTTTCCTGCTAATTGCACTTGATTGAAAAATCACAAAACCAAATGTATTTGGTTGCAGTGGATAGAAAACATTAGAATAAACTCTTTCGCATCAATGTATTTTTCAATTCCCAGGGGAACTGGCAGAGTATTTTTCAGCAACGATTAGTTCTTTCCAGAATTTCCTCGATACTCGAAGCCCACCAGTGGTTAATGCTAACTCAATGAGTACCTGTTAATTGCACTTGATTGAAAAATCACAGAACCAAATGTATTTGGTCGCAGCGTTATATGTTAGAAAACATTAAAAACAAACTGTTTCGCATGAATGTATTTTTCAATTCCCAGGGGAACTGGCAGATTATTTTCCAGCAACGATATCTATCTGGAATTTTCTCGATGCTGGATGGCATTTAAACGAAAGAAGTTCCGCTCGTATATATGTGGCGGCTGCTTCGATGTCTCAAACGGAACTGTTTTTCGGTGCTGATACTCTCTTGGTTACCTTCTCTTCTCCTTTTGATGGCTCGGCTTTTCTGCCCTCCCTCACAGTTCCAAACAAACTGCATGTCTTTCAGGTCAGGTCAGGCTAGGTAATGAATCCCTCGATCCCTCGATCCCTCGCTGTCCAGCTCGTTTAATTACGATGTTGCCTTGTCGATGTCCTCACTAAAAATGAATGCGTTTCACCACCAGAATATCGCTTAAGTATGCTTTTTGTCCGTGATTGAATCGAAAGAAGGTGTGGTTTACGATGGCAATTTGGAAGGCAAACTAGAGGCGAATGAACTCTCTGAGTTTGAAACTTTCGGCGACTGAGCAATAATCGATTAAAAATTATATAATTTTCGCGATGCGAAACATTTTCCGTTGCGCGCGCATCCAATATTGGAAACGAACATATCCAACTGATGGGGAAGAATAATCTCCAGAAGCTTTCCTGCTAATTGCACTTGATCCAAATGTATTTGGTTGCAGTGTTATGTGGATAGAAAACATTAGATTAAACTCTTTCGCATCAATGTATTTTTCAATTCCCAGGGGAACTGGCAGAGTATTTTTCAGCAACGATTAGTTTTTTCCAGATTTTCCTCGATACTCGAAGCTTACCAGTGGTTGATGCTATCTCGATAACCACCTGTTAATAGCACTTGATTGAAAAATATTTGGTCGCTGGGTTAGAAAACATTAAAATAAACTCATTACCATGAATGTATTTTTCAATTCCCAGGGAAACTGGCAGATTATTTTTCTGCAACGATTGAATCTTTCTGGAATTTTCTCGATGCTGAATGGCACCCGAACGAAGAGTTCCGCGCGTGTATGTGTGTGTGTGGCGGCTGCTCTGAACTCTTCCCGGGGAACCGTTTGTGGCATCACTCTCCTCCTCCTGGATTCTCTTCTGGCCTAAGGTGCACAAACAGGCTCTTGGTGACACCGTTCATCCACGCTTTGATGATAAACGAAGAGCTTCACCACAACAGCGACAACATGCTCCAATCGCTGTTCAATTATAACTGAGTGGATTTTCGAGCGGCGCTCGCTTATATACCGATTGGTGGTTTCAATAGCCTGTTTTGAAAGCAATTTTAAGACTATTGAAACAAGTTTTTGGATCAAAAAGTAACAAGTATATAACGCGTAGACATTTTATCTTTCGAATGAAGGGTTTATCATACCATTTCGTTCAGTTGTTTAGGAGCTATTAATGCTCAAAATCTCGGTCTCCGGCGTAACGCTTTTGTTTTCGAAACTTTGATTTTACACCCCGGTATAGAAATGAAAGACGTAGTCCTACGTCAAAACAAAAAAACACACACAATGACGCACCTGAAAGCAAACACAATCATTAATTATCTATTCAGGTGAATACTAATTGCCATTTACCTTTTCATTGCTGACGGATACCTGGAAATAACCTTTAACCATAATTATATTATAATTAAATTGCACACAATTGTGCTGTATATACTTACCTAAAGCAGCTCACAAAACACAAAACACAATATGTAAACAATAACATCCCAACTGTCACGGTATAGGGAACGCATGGAAACGAACCCGCTATACAAAGCATATTGTTTATAGCGAACATTCGAGAAGGAACCCGACCAAAGAATCAATAGCAATTCAAATGACTATGGGACCAATCAGATAAAAAGAGCACGAAATGTTCAAAACAGAGTCAGTCGCAATAAAACCTTCGATCAGTATAGATCAAGCGTCTTGTCTATATTTCGATATTTTCTTCATTTCGCCACATCGGGTAGCCAGTCTACTCATCATCTACTTCGGAATTCTGCTCAGATACCTCTCTGGGCGGAGACAGTGATTTTTTTCACAATTATTAGAGTGTTTTTTGCGGTACAAAAAAAAATTATATACATTTTCCGGCATTTTTAAATTTTGAAAAAAAAATTACTTTGAGATCCAATTTTACCCTAATTTGTGTAAAAATTAGGGTAAAATCGGACAACACAACACACAATTTTTCCAGAATTTTTAAGAGGATTGCGCGAAAAAAATTTTTTTTTTGGCCTTTGGGCGTTTTTAATTTATTTTGAATTTAGAGACCCAGTACTGCTCTGATACTTATTTAATTTTTTTTGTTTTTTATATGTCTAAATTTAGTCGGTATATTTAGATTTTTTTTTCTCGGATCTTAAAATATATGAGATTATCTTTTGTGGTTTTCATCGATGTTGTATTGCATCAGAATGTTTACCTGAGCATCCTGAAGGAAAATATGAAGCGAAAATGATGGAATCGAGGATACAAGCTTTGCCAAGACAATGACTCAGAGCTGAAGACATATAAAGTTCACACATGGTTGCATTACAATTACTCAAAAGTTATTGATATTCCTCCACAATCTTTCGACATCAATCCCAGTAAAAAACAAAAGAAGTTATCTGTGTAGGAAATTTAGAAACCATTAAATTGCTAAAAATAACGATTTTAAAAACCACTTGACGAAAAAAATTATAAATATTCCTTCCGAATACACCAAAAAAATTCGTAGATAAGGCCAGAAACAGCTAAAGATAGTTGCAATGAACAAGGGATACCATACTAATGATGGAATTCGGAAATTGGCCAACGCCTTCGTTTGAGCCAGTGTATGTTGAAAAAATTGTTAGGTGGTCTTTGGTGAGATTAAAATTAATGTGAAAACCAAATCTAAAAAAAGTTTTTTTAAGATCGAAAAAATCGATTATCTCGATTTTCGCGAGTACAAAAGATCGATCCAAAAAAATCGGAACCGGAATAGAGCATCTAATGTTTTTTGTGCTCCCGTGGCCGAGTGGTAAGCGGGTTCGATTCCCGTTCTGGCCAGGGGATTTTTCGTCAAAGAAATTACTTCCGACTTGCACTGTGATTACGCGTATTCTAGAGCTTCCCACTCTAGAATACATTCAAGGCGTGTTATCCGGCATAGAAATCTCCACTAGGTACTACTAACAAAAATGACGCCCGTAGTACCTACGTTGAGAAGGCAAAAAGTTTCCACTGGGAACGTTGGTGCCATCCAAGAAGAAGTAGATCTACTGTTTTTAAAAATGTAAATGATTGAATTGCGAATATCAGCTTCCAGAAAGATACTAGTTTCTAGGTGTTTCGGTGGTTTACGGCCACAATCTTGGTGTTGGTGGCGAATTCCTTGATGTCGACCTATTAAGTCTGTTGGGCGGACGGCGTAGTTGCTGAAAAAAGGCCGAATTCGCACGACACATGTAATTTTTTGTACGATCCTTTTACTTGATCGCATGGTGCACGTCATTTCCATCCAGTGCATATACTAGTCCGTAACATGCAGAACTTCGACCGTAAGCTTGTGTATCTCTCTCTTGTTTATAACTAGATCTCCTAGAAGTCTCTCGGCTCTGGGTGAACAGTACCAGAGCCAAGGGGAACTTCTACAAAATCAGGTCTGTTGTTGTTCTGTTCAGATGGCGTTGTGGAATGCTGGACTTTTTACTTACAGTAAGTCTCGTCCCGTGGTCCCCATGGTCTAGTGACAAGTGTTGCCACTTGCCAAGAAGGGTACTTCGGGTTCCTGTTTGAGTCAGAAATTCTATCGTCATAGATCGTTTTTCTGGCTTCCACTGGTTCAGGGGAACTGGTGGGATGTGGGTGTGGTGGGATGAGCAATGGACAGTACAAATTCCTCCATCAATACATCTGGAGGTCACCAAATCAAACAGAATCTCAGAGAGACCATGTTCTGATAGACGGCCGGCATTTTTCGGACATAACTGACGCTAACATTGATTCGGACCACTAACTAGTGATGGTTAAGATGCACCCAAAACTCTCCGTTGTGAACAACATTCGGTACTGTGTAACATCTATTACCGAGGAATCACCCAACGCGCACTGAGAAGTCGAATCGTTGCTGTTGGTGTGTCGAAAGGGGCGATGCTTGTTGCTGTACGACTGGATGTGGGTAACTTGCATGTGTACGTGCATCAAGTATATGCATACAAGGTGGGATATTAAAGGGTGTGTCACATCAAATTGCATCACGGAAAAAACGCTGTAGAAATTTAACTTTTAGGAATTATATCTTCAGCTTTCGCTTATAATCAGATAAGAGTGTATATATCACGTTGGCCATGCTTCACTGTCAATTTTTCGTAAATTTGGAAAAATGTCGTCTAACGAAAAAGAGCGTCGTGAATTAATCTTGTGCACTCATTTCGAGAATCCGGAGTTGTCACATCGGGACATCGGTAAGATGCTGGGAATCGTCCAATCCACGGTCAGCAGAGTACTAAAACGATACTTCGAGAACCTAACCATCGACCGGAAGGTGAAGAACGGCAAAAATGGATGCTCCGTCAGTGAAAAAGATCACAAGCGCGTAGTTAAGCAGTTTAGACGTGATCCGAGAAGTTCGGTCCGGGATGTCGCCAATAAACTGAATTTGTCAAGTTCATTCGTCCAGCGGACCAAGCAGCGGGAGGGCCTGCGTACATACAAGGTTCAGAAGGCTCCTAACCGCGACGAAAGGCAAAACATGGTGGGCAAATTCAGCGTTCCGGAGGAGATTCGCAAGCAGAAACTATCCAAGTTTGCCAAAAAGTACATGGTGTTGCAAGCGATCTGCTCTTGCGGAAAGCGGAGCGCCCCCTTCGTGATGACCGGCACGGTAAACGGGCAGGTTTACCTTAAGGAGTGCCTACAGAAGCGCTTACTACCACTATTGAAGCAGCACGAGGGCCCGACCATCTTCTGGCCGGATCTCGCTTCGTGCCACTATTCAAAGGACGTGTTGGAGTGGTACGAAGCCAATGGGGTCACCTTCGTGCCAAAGGAAATAAACCCGCCCAACGCGCCGGAGCTTCGCCCAATAGAGAAATATTGGGCGATTATGAAGCAGGCCCTCCGGAAGAACCCAAAAGTTGTCAAATCGGAGGCGGACTTCAAGAGAAAATGGATTTCTGTTCAAAAAAATTTACAACCTGACGTTGTACAGAACCTTATGGACGGGGTAAAGAGGAAGGTGCGAGCATACGGGCTTGGGCTCGAAGTATGAATAAAAAGAAAATGTCAAAAGTTGTTTAATAGTTTTTATTTTACTGTCTATAATTTTCAAAAGGATCGGTCTACTGGGCGAATTTCTACATCGTTTTTTCCTTGATGCAATTTGATGTGACACACCCTTTACTATGAGGCATAACAGGCGATATTGGCAAGGTTATTATTATAGCTTACGGTGCCACACAGGTACAGATGCCCGCGACAGTACAATCTCACGCGACTGAAACAAGGTGATGTCGCCGAAGGTGGTGGAGCACTTCGATTAATACCAGAATGGCGTACTGACAGACGACCAAGATAACGATGGAAGCAATGTATCACCCCCAACGATAGGTGAAGTTAAGAATGCCATCAAACAGCATAAGAACAACAAATCAACTGGAAAAGATGGCATCGGAGCAGAACTTATCAAGATTAAAATTGGCTAATTGCCTGCATTGACTGATTTTTGTTTTCCAAAATATATATTTTTGTTAAGGCTCAAATGGTGTTAGCCTGACAGGACCGAGAGTTCAATATTTTGACAATATTTCTCATTAGCTATGTTAGTAATATGTAACCGATTAATCGCGGTTGACTCGAGGTTAGTATTACAATTTATTGTCATATGAGACGAGCGGCGTTTAACTTGAGTGGTACGATTTTCAATAGATCCAGTCAATTCATCTGCTTCGCTGACGACGTAGACATTATCGGCAGGACATTTGAGACGGTAGTTAAACATAACTCCAGACTTAAACAAGAAGCAGAGAGAGTTGGACTGAAAATCAATGCGTCCAAAACCAAATACATGCTGGCTTTCGGTTCCGAGCACGACAGGACCCGATTGGGTAGTAGTGTAGTGATCGATGGCGATGAGTTCGAGGTAGTGGGCCCATTTTTTCACTTCGGCTCAATTGTAACGTCTGACAATGATACCAGCTGCGAGATCCGGAGTCATATTATCAATGGGAGTCGTATCTACTATGGTCTCCACAAACACTTGAGGTCAAACAGACTTAGCAATCGTGCGAAATGTTCCCTGTACAAAACCCTCATAACACCGGTTGTCCTCTACGGGCACGAAACATGGACAATATTCGAAGAGGACCTGCAAGCACTGGGAGTCTTTGAACGACGTGTGTTAAGAACCACTTCGGCGGTGTGCAGGAGGACGGCGTATGGAGGCGAAGAATGAACTACGAGCTTACGCAATTCACCGGCGAACCCAGTATACAGAAAGTGATCAAAGCTGGAAGGATACGTTGGGCAGGACATGTTGCAAGAACGAGTAAACGTTACTCGAATTAATTGCCCTGATGAATGATTATGTCGATTGTAAAATGTATGAAGAGTGCAGTGAGTTTCTCGAACTAAAGCGAGGTTTTCGGACAAAATCTGCACAATGTGAAGGTATTGTTTGGGTCAGTCTAGTCGTGATTAAATGGTAAATCAAACTAAACAACAAACTAGCTACAGCTGTCAGAATGACACATATATAAAAAAAGTGTTGCCAACTCAAAGTTTTAAACATTTATACAAAAAAATTATTAGTATGAGCAGACGATCACATTTTGTGGATAACAATTTCGATTTTCGACTCCCCTAATAACTATGCTATCGTACTCCCAATGAATCGCAATGCATTCGCCGCTTCGGCACAGAGTTTATGCTCGCCCCACAGTCAGTCATTTGCGTGAGATCATCGGGTGAAGTTGTGTATAGTAAGTGGGATACGACCGGCTCTCTCGTTGTTTTCTGTTCACAGAACCGCGCGCGCGTTTTTGCCGTTCAGTTGGATCTTATTTCAGTAGCTTACACGTTGACCGGAGTTCCTCTCGACGCGCTAGAAGCTCCCATCCGGTGGTGTTATGTTTTAGTAGAAAAGTGTGTTTCATCAAGAAACAGGTTTGTGACTTTTCTCCTTTCGCTGGCAGTTTTTTTTTTGTTGGTTTTGTTTGTGGAATATATTTTTGTTTCACCTTTCTGCGAGTTGTGGCTGTTTTCGTAAAACTGCCGATGAAAGTGAGCAACTTATATGCTATAAGCTGCCGAAGGTTCTGATGTGGCCCATAGAAGAAACATGCGGCGAAATTCGCGGCGATCCGATGTGGTGTGTTGTATGTGTAGTTTCGTTGGGCTCGTTAACTCAATCAATTCCAGCCGATGAAACGAATGCAATAATTGGAGTGTACGATTGTGAATTTCCTTTCACGCAAAATAGAAGGAAATTAAATGAACGAAGTTAAGTAAACAATAAGGAATTAAAACAGCAGCAGTGTGAGCCTGATATACAACGAACACGGTGATGATGAGAGATTCAAATGGCAGTGTGAATCGAACGTGTGTTTAGGGGAAACGAATACAAAGTGATCATTATTGAATCATAGAATCGCTTGTGTTTTGCATGATTTCATTCATTTCATCGAACGTGTAAGCGATCGTGACGAGGTCGTGTAAAGGCCAGATGTAGCTAAAATGTGTTGATTGATTAACAGTTTTTGTATAAATCAATGACTCTCAGTTTAGAGTATATTATAATTTGAACCATTTTCTTTTCATTTCATTGAATACAAATTGTGTCACGTATTTATCATCGGAGGTGTTCTCCTTCCTCCTAATAAATATCTTATTATTGTTCTACACAGAAGGGAACATATTGTAAATTTTTCAGGAGTATAGAACGTGGATTACATTAGAAGTATTTTGATTCGTCATTTGTTGTTGACAACATTCTCTTCATAGCCAACAGCGGAAGCAACGAGTTATCGCCATCAATCCTGATTAGAGAAACGTAACGTGAATTCGTGTACTGCTTGCTGCTCTGATCTAACAATAATCGAATTCGGTGAGTTATTTACTCATTTTTAATATAATAAATTGTTGCATCATATCTTCTTTCAACATTGTTTTCAATTATTTTTGTAATGAATTCATTAACAAATGGCTGGACAAAGCTTAGTATCTAAGAGTTGGGCTCCGAAAAAATGAGGCATCTGTGAATTGAGCAATACTTATGTTATTTGTTTAGAAAATCCTAAAATCAATACGAATAATGATTGTTGAATCTTTGGTTGCATCGTCACTCATGGTTGATGATTGAATATTCTGCAACGATTCCTGTTTCGTAATTTTCCATATAGAAGATCGTTTTCTAGGAACTTAGGTACTACCGGGAGATTAACGTACATCTGGTTATACTGAAGAGTATGGGGTTCTCCGACTAAACGAAGCCATTCCATATTAATTTACTTTCTGATGATGTTGTGTAGATATACCTGTTGGTCATGAACATGTTCCAACCAGAAAATCTCGAATCTTGGTTCAGCAGACGGGATTGAACTGGTAGAAAGAAGCCGTGGAGAAGTAGTTTACAGTTACGTTTGGAATATAAAGAGAGATTCGAGAAGTTCAGATGAGAAAAACCCTGTACTTTTTCGTAGTCAGTAGTTGAAGATAGTTAAAGCTGTATAGTAATCATAAAGCTGAAGGGTAGCCATAGAGTAATTTGGAATGATAAACCAAATAATATAGAGAGGTTGTTATGAAAACAATAAAAACAGATTTCGAACGAAGATGTATGGATTTAAGAAATCGATGAATCAACGAAATGGCATCGGAATGACGAGTAGCCAGAAAGAGTAGATATATTGGGTGGGACGATTCCGTAGCAGGAATGGAACCAAGACCCGCTGGGCTGTAGGTCTGTTCCACACGACGGAACCATCCAAATAATTGTTATACTAATGCACGAGAATATTACACATGATTATAAAATGAAGTTGGATCTTAAAAGTATACACTGCGTTTTACATCTGTAGAACAACATACGTAAGAAGTCGGTTGAAATGGAGTATATAGTGTAGGATATAATAACTATCTTCATCTAAAAGACTGGCCATTTGAACTTTATTGCTGTGTGAAACAATAAAAAAATTAAAATTCCAGTGTTTCAAAACTATAGAACCAGATGGAAAAACTCTCACTCCTTTACAAAATTAACGTCAATCTCACATGAATCACAATAATTTTCTAATTCGTAGGCCATCTTAAGTTCTCAATCAGATCAAATAACCCATTCGGGGTGGTTTTGACTGAGCTGCGCCATGTTGTAGTGTGTATCACGTTCCATACAGAGGATACTGTTTGTTTAAGCTCTTCAAATCACGCATACTGCTTGTAAGCTGCGTCTACTATTCGTACGATCACTCCTCAAAAGTTCTTGATAGGGTTTTGATCTGGAAAACAAGCTGACCAGTCCAGAATCTTATACTCTTATTTATCAAACCATGCCTTGTCTTTCCGGATGTTATGTTTGAGTTGTTTTGATGGAAAGCTGTTTGAACCAGGCAGTTTTGACAATATTTTCCTCAAACCATCAAACTGCAAAACGCAGTGTACACGGAAAATGATTTCTGAGGGTAAAACGGAGAGCGTAAACAACGTAAATCTTTAAGGGAGAACCCTATCTGGAAGGTAAAAAATTAATGAATTTTCGTAATTTTTTGTTGTTAGAAACAAAGTGAAGTGTTCGGGTATTTTGGTTATTGCCTAAGGTATATTTGAATATGTATTTTCCATTTTTTGAGTGCACAAATAATGATTATTACGCTGTTGACATCTGGATAAGTAGATGCTGCCTGAAAATCGGTACCTTGCTGGTGGTATCGGTTCTGAAACAAAGGGTGTCGAACGAATTCCAATCATTATTTAGAAACTTTAGGACAATACCTAAAGCGTAACATAGGGGTTTTTGAAGATTCGATTCGGCTATTTTTGATAGTTATTTTTCACGTAAAATCGCTGTTTAGTAGCTCAAAAAATCGTGAAAATTAAACATAAAAAAGGCTACGTAACGCTTTAGATAATTCAATTTTACATGCTGGTTAAAAATTTCGATCAAATCGATCGAGTAGATCCTGAGATATCTATACCATCAGTTGAAAAAGCATGGTTTCGGGAAAAAAACACGTTAAAAATTCGTACAGCAATACAATAATACTATATACTCATACTTTTTACTGTAACTTTCCAACGAAATCAAATAACGAAAAATCCTTTTAGGACAACATTTCTGAGGGCATAAGCTTCTCAAAAATGCAAAAAGATAAAATTCGATTGTTTCGATCTTCCAGACCGGAGTCCCCCCTTAAACACTTCACGACGGGTGCCGTGTATATACGTCAATCACTTGGTGCATCATAGCGGATGATGCCGTCTAAGGCTTATCGTTTGCATTTTTTTTTGTCTTTATTAGAGAGATTTTCATCCTTAGGCTGGATCATCTCGTTTGCATTAAAAAAATGGACTTTTTTCGGATGGTGATAAAAAAAAACTAAGACAGATAATTGAGTTTGATGAATTTCCCAAGAAAGGTAATTATATTAACATACTAATTCTACGCAGTTAACCGGAACATTCTCCATGGCGGACGAATACATGCATGTAGGCATGTTTTTGAATTCTTTCTTGGTTTTATTTATCAATTGCTTTTCAGCTTTCGCGACAAAATTGTTGCAGTAGATCTTACGCTTCATGTTTGCCCAGAAATTCTCGATGGAACGCATTTGAGGTACGTTGGGCGGGTTCGCCGACTTGGGTACCACATCGATATTCGGCCGCTCCATCTCCTCTAACGATCGCTTCAAGTAGTGGGCCGACGCCAGATCCGGCCAGAACACCGCGTCTTCGCCCTTATGGTATTTCTTGATGAACGACGCAACTTCCGGCAGGTACTTCGTACTATAACAGCAGCACCTTTTGGGGGAGCTTGGTGTGTGAAGTAAACTTCACTTAGCAGCTCACTTCCTTCGTGAGGAAAGTAAAATATGAAGTGCCCTGCCAGTCGTTGCAATCCAGGGTGAGATAGGTCTCGTCGTCCATCATTACCGCCACGTCGCGATTCGCCAGGAAAATCGACTTGACCATCTTATTCAGCCGCTGCCTCATTGCCTGCAGCTCCGATACCAGTGGACGGGACTTCCGCTTCCTGACAAGTATGTCCATGTTCGCCAGGAACTTTTTCACTATTTGGCCGGTCACACCGACCTCCCGGCCAAGTACACGCAGCGATGTAGCCACTTTTCCCTCGATCTTCCTCTTCAACATCCTTTGGAGATTATTGTCGCTCAGGGTCGTCGGCCGTCCGGAACCGGGCTTTCTTTCGATGCTCTGATTGTTGTCCAATAGTGCCAAGATGTTGTAGATGCCGGAACGGGCGTATCCGGCGTCCACAAAGTGCCGCACGATGTCCGTTTTCGACGCTGCGGGGTTCATTGAACGCGCACACTTCTGAACGGAGTAGCTTCACTGTTTTCGCCATCACGGTTAGAGTTCGACTGATATAGCTGTCATTTTTTTTCTGCTGACTCATGGGTTACTATGATTGATGCTGCATGGGTAGTTTCGTTAGTGTGTGTGAAGGTAAACCCATGAAAAATCGGTAATTTTTGTCCATTTTTTTAAATGCAAACGTTACTAGATTTACACCGTTGAAGAAACGCTTGCATTTAAAAATGAACAATTTTCGGATGGCGATAAAAAAAACTACAAAAGATAATTCTCATAAACTGCGTGAGGCAAATTTCTAATAAAACATTATTTTATTGACCATGTTTCAAACATATTTCGACGTCCTGTCGTGTGACTTTCCAGCGGTTGGCCGAAACTTTCGCCATCGCTGTCGAAAACATATTTGTTGGCATGTTTTCTTTAGCTTTATTTATTAGTTCCTCCTCCGTTTTTGCCACGCCATTGTTGGAGTAGACCCTCCGCTTCTAGTTTGCTCACATAGTCTCGATGGGACGCAACTGGGAGACGTCCGGATGGTTGGCGGACATCGTAACATTATTTATCTTCAAGCGGTTCATCTCCACTAGCGACTTCTTCGCATAATGGGCGAAGGCCAGGTCCGGCTAAAATACCACATCCTCGCCCGGATGATATTTCTGGATGAAGTAGGCAACTTCCGGCAGGCTTTTTTGCTATAAATCTCTCCAATCTCTCCATATTTGACATCCCATTTTCGTTGATGATTAGTCACGGAAGCACTTTCTTTGGAAACCTGACGTGGGAGATGTACTCCACATTGGAATTTACCTTTTTGGTGGGAGACGTAAAGTACCTGGTTCCCTGTCAGTCGTTGCCATCCTGCGTTAGACACGTTTCGTCCTCCATAACAACCTCGACGTTCCGCTTCGCCGTAAAAATCATTCTCCATCACTTTCAGTCCAGCCCAACGCCCGGAGCGATGTAGCCACGTTTCCCTCCGTCTTTTGCTTTAGCTTTAGCTGCAGTTTACGATCGCATAGTAACGTCGGACGACCGAAACCAGGCTTCCGTTCAATGCCCCAATTCTTTTCCAGAAGTGTAAGGATATTATAGATAACGGAACGGGCATGTCCGGCGGATTCAAAGTACTAGACGATTCCCACTTTCTTCGCAACGGAATGGAACTCGCAGTACGCACAAACCATGGAGCGCAATTGCTTTACTGTTTCCTTCATAACTTCCACAGTTCAACTAATAGCACTGTCAAACTTTGTTTGAAAACTCATGGGTTACTATGATTGACGATGCACAAGTGGTCTCATGACCAGGTGTTAAGGTGAACGCATGAAAAATTTTAAAAAATGACCTTTTTTATGTTATTTGAGGGATGGTCTGACGATATTCCGTCACCGCAACATATCTAGTGTACAAATCTGAAGGGGTACTATGAGAAACACTTTTATGTTATTAATGCCTTAAGTTGAACAGAAATTCATTTAATTTAGGGGAAAAATCATAAACACAAATGTTTTGAAAAAGAGCTTTAATAAAAAAAATGAAATCAGTCGCTTCTTCGGATGCCTTTCGCTGCAAATTTCAAAGGACGCTATCCAGAACTGTACAGGTGAACATCTCAAGATTCCTGACAGCTGGTTAAACGACGAAGATCCTTTTTTTTCTAGAAATTTTTGAATGCTTTTGCAGTGATTTGTTGTCTCAATAAAATTGTTGAATAATTTCAACGAACGTTTCTTAGTTTATATCAGATAGGGTTTTCCAGTCGTTAAAAATGGTACTACCAAACGCTAGAGTTAGGTTGTTCCATGAATGAAATCAAGTTGATCTGCACGAAGTCCAGATATCATTAGATGGTGTTTACGGTAGGTAACGCAAAAGCTATCTACGTTTGGAAGTTTGGGAGAAGTCTGGTCAAAAACTCACAACAGAATGCCTTATAAAATCTCTCTTAAAAGTCCATCGTTGAAATGACGCCAAAAACCTCTTCATCAACTTTAATGAAGCTTTTGAAATGGTGCTACAAAGAAATATTATAGAGTTCGCGGATTCCCGATTTCAGTCCTTGGACGCATTCGATTTCTTCTTTTCATGTCTCCAGCAGGATTTTTTATTTCTAAAATCCCATGTTTTCATCACAAACAAGACTATAGACTGCATCCTTGGTGTTTGCCATAGATTGGCAACTCTTCTGGTCACGAATATCATACTAACACTCTTTCAACTTCTCTGATGGTTACAAGTATGTGTACGGCATCATTATTGACTGTTTAAAGTTTTCATCACCAAAACAATTAAAAATTCTTGTTCAGTACCTTCCTTGTGAAAATTCGCAGGTCCAGGTTAATCCCAGAAACCGACCACGAACTGTACAGTCTACAAAAGTTCAGGCTTATTCGAGGTCAGTATTGAAAAATCATCCTCGTCAAGCTCAAATTCATAGATTTTCGGGATAGGTTGCAACGAAAACCAATATTTTCCAAACGAAAATTAAAATGATAGACACAGACAACCAGTGAATATGAGCAAATTAACTTTTGTTGTTCAATATGTTTTGAAGTTTGTGTTTCCACCCAGTGTCATTTTCATCTTGATTATTCAAGATGATAGAAATGAATTTCATTTTAGCCAAATGAATATCTGCTGTTGTTTACCTTTAACCTGAGGCAGCAGTTGGTTTTCATTTATGCCGTTGTTACCTCGTTGTCTCGCCAAACAAAATCCTGCGCGATTTCTTGCAAAGTTCGTTTCATCGAACTCTGGCGATTTTGTTCTCTAAATGGTCCAGCCTGACTAGTTTTTGAATTTTTGAATTTTGACTCAAAATCAATGCCAGAACGAATATCGTTTCGAATGTGATGTATATCAAATTGTTGCTTTTGATATTCAAAGTATGAAGTTATGAATCCCACTCAATGCCACATTAATTTATTACAGCAAATATGTTCATGCATCAGCGATATGAACAAAATGAACTCGTTTGTTATTGTCATCAACATAATGAGGGCAGTGTGTTTCAAGCTGAAAAACAGTCATTTATACTGAAATAAAATCATATTCGTTACTCGTGAAAGTTTGTTGATATTCTAAGACACTGATTGAGGATAATTTGGAAAGCAAATATTGATTGAAACATAAACACTGTCATGAGGAATTTTCTCAAGCTGTTGCTCTTGTTATTTGTGTTAAAATTTCATTAATCATCAAAAATAAGAAAAAAATGGAGTAATATTAAAAAATACTGGACTCTTTGTTTTTCAAAAGCTTAAGTAAAGAAGAAATAATCAATTTCTATAATCACCACATGCATTGGTCCATATAGTCATAACAGTCCAATCAGAGTGTCACAATCCGAAATGAACATTTCGTAACATCTATTAATCTATCGTCACCATACATACATGCGGATTGCCCCGAAGTGCGCCCCAACTCAACCTCAGACTCGTTCGATCTCGCGTGTAGCTCATGTACACCACCAGTGGAAAGACCACTTAACCGACAAATTAAACTAATCGGCTAAAAACACTTGCCACTCACTTTCGCAGCTTGCAAAGCGGAAACCAACGCAGCGTTAAATTGGGCAACAATTACAGTTGGCTTAACTTCGCGTTTGTTGGCGGGTTTGTTGTTCGACCGCGTTCTCATGTTTCCACGTCACAATACGCAATCAAGCTTTCTCCACCGAAAGAACCCGCAACAAAGGTATGTTTTTGTTTTCGTGGAAGAGTTATACGTCTTTTGTGGCTCTGTCTCTCAGTATTTAACAACGACAATTTTCTGCGTGGCTCAGCGCAAGGAAAAAACAACTTCTAACATAATAACATAATCAAACAAACAACAACATATGCAGTGCTTATAATAATGCAATTTGGGTGCAAATTCGTCTCAAGATAAAAAAGAGCCACCATAAGTTTCGTTGTTTTTTATACAGGAAGTAATTTAATTGTCGATCTATCAATCAAACTGCTTAAGATGTTGAAGAACTAGTGAAATTACATCATCTTCAAAAGCTTTTTTCACACTGTCTTTGCGGAATCATGTCAGTTCAAAGTGAACATGAATAATAATTTGTGGATTTATAGGACAAATTACGTCGAATGAATTACTCAAGATATGAGATAGCGCCCGCATTGAATGTGGAAGCAAAAGCAGCAACAAACTATTAAAAATCATAACAAAAAAGAAACACCAAACGAAAATGAAATTGTTTTTGGATCGTTCGGAATTCGAGCACTTAACTTATACTTTTTTTTTTATTAATTTGTTTCCTTTTGCTGTCATTATAACAATTTTTTCAAACTAATTTTTATTCGATTGATTGCAATATATTTGAGTACAATTATTGTAAAATATATTTAGATGTGTTTTTCGAAACTAGATTGGGCTTGTGTTAAGTACCCGATCAAAATATTGGTTGCTCCTTTCAATTTTCGTTGTTATGAGTTTTGCACCTTTTTGTCACGTTAGTGCCCCGCTTCAAAAAGAATTCAAAGGCCATAGTAATGTTTTCATGACAAAATGGATTTAGGCTTTTTTTTTCTATACCATTAATTGAAATCATGAATGTATTAGAAACTAATGTGCTTTGTTCAATTTTTGATTTATATTGGGAGTAGTTTTTTTTTCGTGTCGGTCATAGTGATGGGACGAACTGACAGCACATTTATAGAACAATGCCACGCCAAATCAGCCGGCCCGACTAACCCGACTCTTCCCGTTTTTTTCAACTTTGAACTGATTATGGAAACTACCCTGAATCACAATTTTCATTGTCATATGATCAATTTAAATTAGAGCTGCTTTTCGAAAAGGGCGTATTCAAAATCATTGATTTTCTTTCAAAAAAATCGCAACTCTCAGGCCAGCTGTCTGATTTGAATATAATGTTTGACAAAGTTTTTGGAAAATCAATAAACTATTTAGGAAAAATAACATTTTAAATGCACTGCCAAAAAATCTTTCCCTAAGATTTAATTCAACATTAAAAACTTTTGTATCTCAAAACACCATCCTTTAATGTATTTTTGTATTGACGTAGGATTACGTTTGCCTGGAACATATTGTGAGGTACAAATTGATAAACGAAAATCGATCGCATCGTGAAAAATGTTCTATTTCAAACGCTTATTGCTCAGTCATTTCATGATGGATTGGTGAGATTTTTGCATCAAACGATTCCATGTAACTAACTATCAAACATTTGAAAAATCTCAAACCCTATCCGAAGGGAAACACCCAGTTCTGATTGATCGAATTTGATTACACAAGTGAGGGCTCATGTAATTACAATTATTGCTCAGTCATTTCTTGATGGATTTATGAGATTTTCGCCTTAAGGTACTCCATAACAGTTCATTACAGTGAATAAAATCATATATTATATGAAAATGAGATAAATAATTTTGGTTTGCCTTTTTCATGATTTACAGTAGTTTTACAGGATTTTTTCACGGATTCAAATGTTTTAAAGGTTTACAAAGTCCACCTCCTATTGGTGTCAATGCGCCCCTTATTTGAGCTTTTTGGTACGTATTCAGATTTTTTTCTGGATTATAACACTTTCAAATATTGTAAACATCATGCCTGCACACTCTTTGTATCAGATTTATATATCTAAATCATGTAATTAATGAATCTCGATTACCCCAATTGTGATGATGGTTTGTTCGTTGCGCTGATATTGGTTTGTCCACATGATTAGTATAGCAACCGCTTGGCGCGCTGCAGTTTGTTTATGTTGCCCTTCGCGCGGAGCAGAAATAAAATTTCTCTGTGTTGAGTGTTCACCTTTAGAATGCCTGAGAAATGGCAATATTTTGAAGAAAGTCCAAATAATGAATGGATCTATATGATGACAGTAAACTCAAGCAATAGGGAATGCAATATCTACTTGAAAAAATGAATTTCTTCATTCAAAAATAGTGATTTCTAAAACCGGACAAATCATGATGATTTTTTGGAAAATTTGTCTTTGAAGAAAATCGTTAATAAACATAAAAAATAAAAAAAATTGAACGCCTTATGGTGTTATTAGCAACTAGACTTGGGGCTTTTCAAAAAACCCAAACTCGTCTTGATTGCATGTGATTTTCATGAAGAAAAATCGATTTGCATTTGCTGGTTGCGTGAAAATACCCAAAACAGGACAAACGAACATCATTTACCTTATGAGTTCAATGTATGATTTTCTGTTGATGTGCGTCGCATATGGCACGCGTTTCTGAAAACCGAGAATTCACGCTTAACTTTTCAATATGACCTATCTGTTTTGATCCATTCTCTTTACTGACTTTCTCTTTCAATCACCACGGCCTGGCATACAGATTTTGCGCCAGTTTTACCACATACCACAGTTTGATAAACGAGGATCCCTTCTACACTCCTGATCATCGAACAGATTAGGGACTGCTTTTCCCGCTGAGTTATTAGCGATAGAGAATGTCGATGAAGAGAATCGATCAAAACAGATAGGTCCTATTAAAAAGTTAAGCGTGAATTCAGATTCAGTTGTGGTCACCCCTTTCGACCGCTCCGGAATAACGAGAGCGTGTCTGACTGACTAACTTGTTGAATTATAGAGGAGAGCATTTGTGGCACATTCTCTGTCCTTCGTTCACCGACAAGCCAAATATGTGCCTCACGAGCGAGTGGGAGGCGCTTTTTTCGCACATACTAACTGATATAAAAGGAAAAGTAGCATTCGAGGATTTTTCACCAGGGGCGAACGAACTGAAAAGTTTAAACCCTCTTAAAGCCAAAGAAGAAGAAGAAGAAGAAGAGGATTTCTCATTTCTCGTTTGGTGGTCATCAGAGCAACATCGTTGTCGGCGAGTGTCAAGCGGGAATGGATTGTCTTTCTTAAGACAGGTAGTTTTCGTCCCACAACGACCCTTCTCGGGGCTAGAGACCAATGAACTGCAAAAGTTTAAAGTCTCTAAAAACCAAACACGGATGGGAGGTCTCATTTACGAAGAGACCAGAGGAGTGCTGAAGGTATTCCTGGATAACGTTATCCGTGACGCTGTCAACTACAGTAGATATTATACCTAACCTAACACCTAACGTAACCGGCACGGCAAGTTTCATGTAAGACAAATAGTGTGTGTGTTTTAAATGTGTATGCGTATATATTTGCTCGAATGTAACCACTGAGCGTCTCGAATGGAATGTTTGCCTGCCAATGGGTAGTTGTCTAAATTCTGGTGGATCAACAGCAACCGTAGCAAAAAAACATCACATCACGTAGCAGAGTCCGCACAACACGAGAAATTAAGTCCAGTCCTTTTCAGGACTATCAACATTGTTTTGAAACGGAAGAGTTTAATTTATTTGTTTCCCTTTATTATAAAAATTATATAAAACTATGATCAAAAATACTGTTTACTTTTACATTTTCTTTGACCAGGTGCTACTAACAGAGAACCGTCGTATCACGGCTATTTCTATAATTTTCGTTAATTATGGATAAATCGTTGGAGCATTTTACAATAATCGATTTATTCGAGTAATCGATTTATTCGATCATTCACCTCTAGATGACGTATGCAAATATTGTGCTATCAAAATTATGTATGTTATTGTGAATACATAGTGTGGTCATCAACAGATTCTATGTCACATATATTTAGGGTAAATGATCTTGGTTTGTCCAATTTGGGATGTTTTTACGGAACAAGTAAATGCAAAACGATTTTTCTTCATGAAAATCACATATAATCGATACGAGTTTGGGTTTGTCTCTAGTTGCTAATACTACCATAAGGCTTTGAAATTATTCAAATTTTTATGTTTTTTAACGATTTTCCTCAAAGAGTAATTATGATCATGGTTTGACCACCTTTGATCATGGTTTGTCCGGCTTTAGAAATCACCATTTTTGAATGAAAACAATCGAATTCTCAAGTAGGTGTTGCATTTAGCATTCCTTGTGTTTACTGTCTTCATATTGATCCATTTATAATTTAGACTTTCTTCAGAATATTACATTTTCTTGGGCATTTTTAAAAGTGTTCACTTCAAGACACTCAACATAGAGAAACTTTATTTCTGCTATACCGTTCTGAATCATATTTCGGACGCTTAAGGCATATGATGCAGAAAAGAGATCTCAACTTTATGCACAGGTATTATTAGGTTGATATTTTTAATAAATTAGTTCAATATGCTTTTATACTTTCTACTTTGGTACCCATTTGATTGAAAACATAAAAAAATCATCGAATAAAATGCTTTTCAAATCAAGCGAATAAGAATTAAACTTCGGACACCATTTATAAAAAAAATCAAATTTCGGACAGATTGGATTCAAATTTCGGACACTTTATTGTGTAATTATTTGAACGAAAATTGATTATATCACAGTAACCTGATAACGATGATGAGAACTGTTTCATCAGTCACGAGACTAATTTAAATATTGATGAAGGGGTAAATTCTACATGCTCACGCTAAGCAAACGTCAAACACAAACGATAATGAGTGAATTTTGGGTTTTGGATGGATTTTTTCCTACTATGTAATAATTCAAATGTAATTCTCAAATGAAGTGATAATGAAACCAAGGGATTACTCTAAAGAAGTAATTGTGACATTAATTTTATAGTTATATCATCAGTGCATCAAGTATTTCAAGATATTAGAAGCGTCCGAAATATGATGTTGTCCGAAATATGATTCAGAACGGTACGCGAGGGACACAATAAACAAACTGCAGCGCTCCAAGCGGTTGCCATAGAAATCATTTGGACAAAACAACATCATTGAATTGGACAACTCATGATCAGAATTGAGTTCATTAAAATGTGTTAATTTAATGGTTTAGCTATGTAAACCTGATACAAATGGTCTGCAAGAATGATGTTTACAATATTTGTAAGTGTTATAATCCAGAAATGGTCTGAATACGTGCCAAATAATCATCTGTTGGTTGATTAAAAGTTAGCTCAAGTGAGGGGCGCATTGACACCAATAGAATGTGGATCTTATAATCCTTTAAAACATGTGAATCTGTAAAAATATACTACATAACTACTGTAAATCATGAAGAAGACAATATTATTTATATGTTTTGAAATATTTGAATACCTAATTTGACACAGGTGCGCTGAATTAGAGCATTCAAAACAATGGACAAACCATGATCACATTTTCGACTGGACAAACCAAAATCATTTACCTTATTTTTCGAGCACATTACAGTACCTTAAACTGAGGCTTATTCAACGAGATCAGTGAACGGCGCGGAGAAGTTTCGCGATTCGGAATATCAGTTTTTATATTTTACAATTACTCAATAGTAAAATGAAACACTTTTTATAACGTTTTATCCTAATATAATCAATTTAATATAATTAAAATCATGTTCGTGAAATATTTGAATATGTACACTGCTGCTGAACAGTACGACTGTGGATCCGACATTTTACTAGCATCATTCTCATTATAAGGAATTGAAATCAATTTTATATTTATCCCATCTGTTTATTTTATTAGACTCATTTAGCAATTTAGCTGCAACAGAGCCAAATTTATTCGTGTACATTTTTATGTTAAGATAACTTTTGTTGTATATTACACTGTAACCATTTTTTGGCGTAAGAGTAATCCTATCCACCGATAAACATTTGTTTTATCTATTACACAGTAGCCATTTTTGGCGTAAGAACATTCCTATTCTATCGATACACATATGTCGTCTTTTTCGGTGTAAGAATATTCCTATTGTTCGAACGTTCACAGTTGGACTATTCACAGCGGAACTGTTGATATCAGGCTTCCTTTATTCCTAATTGAAATCAAATGAAAAATGTTATTTTGTATAGCTTTCATCATTAGTAGGGTAACACGGGATGATTTGGCCATATGGGGTGATTTGGACCACTCCTTTATCTCAAAAATTACGGCTCAACTTGGATTTTTTATAATTTCATTTCCTTCTATTGTTGAACCGTATGTACCTAAAGTAGAAAAACTTTGGTAAAACTGCACAAGTAGAGGGAAACGGTAGCATAAACACAGCAAGTTTTCCGATAGTGGTTTTAAGGTTTTTCCGCTAATTAAACAAACTTTTCGTGTATTGTGCAGTAAAGTTCTGTTCGTCTACAGAAGAGGAACAATTTGATGTAGCGAAACTGTAAGTTTGATAACAATAAATGAAATTAATTGCATTTCAATTTTTGCGTGTTGTGTGGGGTGACATGGACACGTTTCTGTGGGGTGAATTTGTCCTACAGGTTAGAGACTTTTCTTTGGTCTAATTGATTCCAGATGCCGCTGAATTACAAAAAGAGGATGGACAGACAACGTTGGAAGAAGGAGAAGCTTGAAAGAGCAACGCAGGCCATCGAGAACGGATGTTCTTTGACCAAGCATCAAAAGTGTTTGAAAATGCTCGACCAACAGTGAAAAGATTCATGCAGAATTCGAGATGGTGTCAATCTAACTTTTCTGGTCTGGAATCTGGCGAAGACGCCTGGTATCGATCCCAAAACTTTGTTACTGATTGTAACATGATCCCAAAAATACTTTACATAAACATAAGTATGTTTTTTTCGATGAAACACACACTGGACCAAATCACCCCACAGGCGGTCCAAATCACCCCGCATCAAATTTTAATGTCCAAAAGTCATCTCTTTTATTCATAGATCGAAATCCTCGCTCGGATGCACGATAAATATTCAGTCAATCAATCTAGTTTTCGATGAACCGTGTATTATTGATATTTTCGTCTCTTCCATTTCACCGAAAATTCTTTTTCAGAGAGAAAGTTGTGATGTGGAAAATCTCTATTTCGGAAGTTCATCGAGAATGCTTTTTCGTCTCTCATTTGGTACTGAAAATATGGAGCGAAAAATCATAGCTAACTTTACCAACGTTAGTATGTTAGGACAGCGTCCAAACGATCTACATTTGGACAGCGTATGAATTGTACAAATATTAATCCATCTCATGTTCACTTCACGACGAAACCCAATATTGCCGCATATTTTCATGCAGGGAGCCGATCTGGCGTAGTGGTAACATCCATACCTCTCACGCAGAGATCACGAGTTCAATTCTCACTCCCGACATTCTTCCAAAAATGGAAGTAAAAGTGACGAACCAGCCGAAATGTGTTGAAAGTCACTACAATAGAGAAAAAAAAATATTCATATAATGATTAAACATTATTTATTGAGGGAAAACAAGTGTAGCTCAGTATACAATGCGACATTTTTGATTTAGACCGTTTAGGTTTGGAAATATTAGGCAATTTGCTGAGGTGGTCCCAATTCCCCCCTTTTCCCCTACCAAGTTTCAAACAAATCGGAGAGGGTCGGGTCCGTTTTTTGGTCAATTTGGCGTGGAATTGCTCTAGAGCTATCTCGAGTACACCAGAAATAGCTCAAACTAATAGTTGAAGAGGTCCAGGGCACCTACGGAAGAACTGGTAAAACATGCTCTAAATAAATGAAACATTGTGATAAATTCATCAAAATCGCTCCAATGTTTCATAATACAACACTACACAACATCGTGTATGAGACAATCAATTTCAGACCCCAAACTTTCTGAAAAGGCAAACCAGTTCCTTGCTGTAACTCGATACCATCCTGTGTCGACCTGCCAATGCACAGCCTGGGGAATATATATCGAATGCACGGACTGTTGAGAGAATTTTATGCAACGTTGCAAAACTGGATTGAGCAGTGTTACGAACAAAAATGTCCACCAAATATCGGTCAACTCGGCGGGACATCAATTACGGTTTAAATGTTTCTTTGTGTGTAAATTCGGTGCCACTGAGTTTGAACAAGTACGTTTCACAACACTGCTTGCATACATGCAACAACTGTAGGGGGTCATTTGATATGTCCGAAGTCAATTTCCGCACTCTGAATGATGCTGGCGTGTGTTGTTTAGACATTTAGCTTGATTGAGGATGACCTTCTCTGGGAACAAAAAAACACTCGCGGGTGGAAATTATTTCTTAATGGCGATATGAGGTGCTGGATCCAAAAATGTCTCGGTATCTAACTTCCCTAGTAAGTGCAGGTGTTTCATCAATGCCGTGCATAGGGATAAAACGTGATCGTGCTCCGACTTGCATCGGAAGGCGCGCTGCAGTTTCGATAGGTTTCAATTTGCACAATCATCTTTCACAGTCAAGTGGAACTAAACTGTACACAACGAGGGACACCGGTTTGCCACGGTTCGGTCAAAACAACTTTGTGTCCCCTCTGTCTGTGTTTTCTCTCGATTCGAGCAAATTCGCAAATAGCTCACTCATCGAAACGAAATGGTCTGCGCGAGAATGGATTCATCGCTTATAACTAAGTTTGCTACAAGTCGACAAGTTGAAACGGTTCATAAGTTAGAATGATGATGCTTTTTTAATTCACTATCAATTTTACTCTCCATTAGGCATCATATACATAAGCTCAGGGGTCATGTTATTCCCAGTTAAGGTGAAGTTGTATATTAATGGAATAGATATAGTTCAATAGACTCAAACTCGAACGATGTTTCGCAATACCAATATTGGTCATTACGCCATGAAATGTTGCACAGTGTTCGCTACACCAACGACGGATAAATCTCAAATCAGAATTCAATCAAATAATTTTCAACACTCACTCTTTGCGTTATGTGAAGGAAAGTGGATGACGAGATTTCGGCAAGTAGCACGTATGGTCCGAAAGGTTTCTGACAAAACCTGTTCAACGAGACTCGATGAGGTAATCAAAATGGGGAAAAAAGCATCCAAACTTGAATGTTAACCGATATGTTTTTCGCACAAAAAAAGACTTGGAGCTCTGAAGAAACTAAAAGGGGGCAGTAAGTTGATTGGACAGTTCGAAAAGACATACATACGTATAGTCTCAATGATGTAGCATATTTTGTCGATGCTGAAAAAAGGTTGCAGTTGCGAAAGTAGCATAACTGTTTCATCATAACATTGCATAGTGACCATAGCGTTGTAAGGATGGAGCAAAGTCCACATTTTGACGCGTTTTGAAACAGGATTACATTCTCTGCAATGTTACTCAATTGTGGCAATGTATCATAATCAACAGGAATTGACCTGACTGACCTGCGTGGGTTATTTTGAAGCGAAAAATGAATGTTGATGCTGTGCGGCGAATCTGTCTTCGATAAGGTTACACATTGTGCAGGAATAATTTTATAAAACTCCTGCTCGTATGAATAACTTTAATGTGAAAGAATGAACCTCCCATTCAATTCCATTCTATTCGATAGTTCACAGAAAGAAGTCCTCTTGGTTCCAATATACGTTGTACCATATCTGAAGCACGTGCTTCAAACGCGATGTGATACACAATCGGACGAAAAACGTGTTAGAATGCAAAACAGACACTTACGATACTTCGTGAGTTAGTTTTTGCATTCTTAGGTTAATAATTAGATAGTTCCGTACATTGAATGCAGATAATAAAACGGGCTCCTTCCGGATAAAAACAATAATTAAGTAAGCCAAAACCGATTTCGCTGAACATTGTGTGTTTTAGTTGTGAAGTTGTGAAATATACTGAGTTGTTTTTGCCTGAGTGTTATTGCCTCACAATTTTGGATAACTTTCAAGCTAATGGAAGACCCATTTGTTTATTTTATTTCAGCTCATTAGCATTTTAGCTGTAACAGAGCCGTATTTTTATCGTGTTCATGTTACATGTTCTATCGTAGGGGAAGTGGGGGCATAGTGGTCACCCTAAGGAATATGCCTATTTTCACTGTCCACATACCGCTTCAATTCCCGTTTTTCGAAGAATATTATTGTTCAACTTATTGTTGTTCAAGATAACAAACGGCTTTTGCTATAAAAATTCAGAATAGTACATTTTTCATCATTGGGAAAAAAAAGTTGAAAATCGAACTTTTTTTTTGCTTGGTGGTAACGTGGTCACTCGCCCATATCAAGCTAAATGGGATAGATTAGTGCGTTTTTTCGTTCAAATGTGTTCAAACCATATACATGTATGTCTTTTCTCATACATCATCAAATCATCAAAGTAATTTCTATGCTAATTTATCGCTGAGATTTAAAAAAAGTATTTGTTCACCTCTTCTAGAATGTGTGAACAGTCGTCAAAACTTATGATTTGTCCAACATTTCAGATTGAATAAACTAAATTTCACAAGAAATTCCTTAGATACCATGCGCACAGAACTACGGCCGAATGGCTATCGAGAGAGCAGTTTCTGTTTTTTTTTTTAATATTTTGACATACTTCAGCTCTACTGAAGTACAGGGTGACTCAAAAGTCATTAAATTATTCAAGCATAAAGTGACTATCAATACGACATCTATAGTCAATAGTTTCACTAGCAAACAAGCATGGGGTAGCAAACGAGCAGGTGACCACTTTGCCCCCATTACCACTATCTATAAATTGTACATTACACAGTAGCCATTTCCAGGCGAAAGAGTATTCTTTTTATACCATTGCATATTGCATATATATTGTTCAGTTGGACTACCGGCCAGTGGAAACAGTTGATATGAACATTCTTGTGTTATTTAACCCTTTCCCGTACAACATCGAATCTCACTCGTGGAGTACTTGCATAACATAGGGCGCTCAGCAGAGTAGTGAAATAATTTGATGTGTGACGTATTTAACACTTTGACGGCCATGAGTGTCGTACTGCACTCAAAATTTATTCCGCTGGGGCCATGAGTAAGGCGAAATCTTCCAAAGTTTCAATCATGTGCGCTACAGCACACGTTTTACGTTAAAACTAATGTATTTTTCGTTTTCTTCTGACCTCAATACATAGTAGGACACTTCGACCTCATAGTTTGGCATCACTGCTTTTATTATTCCACCAATTACAATTGATCACTGCCCGAAATGCTTCGAAAAGTTTTATGTCTGGATTGTTTTAATAGAAGACAATTTACAAGTTTGAAATAATGTTATAAAAAATGTTATTTCGAAAAAATAAATTGTTTCATAATGATTTTTATCGATATTTTACTCGTTTACCTTATGTTGGGGCCGTGTGTGCAGTACTACACACGGGTAGTTAGGGGAAGTGGGAGCATAGTGGTCACCCTAAGGTAAAGTGACCAGATGGTCAAAGGTCTAACGCGGGACACTAACCACAAGGAAACCGCTCAGTTATTGAAGGGGTTCAATTTGGACGTCACCTACGAGAATCCAACATATTTTTCGGCTTCGCGTACTTAACATATAAGTGAAACGTTGTTGGAGATATCTGTAATGAATTTTTCGCACTTGACCTGGAAATTAAACTTTATCTGTAATATTTCTTTCGACTTATCAACACTTATTTGTGATTGTATACATTGTATGCTAAGTATATAATTGTACCGAATGGGATATGATTATTTTGGAAGTGCCTCAAAATTTCGTTCCTCTGGGTTATTTATTTATTTATTTATTTTATTTTGGATTTTATGATGATCCCAATTTCTTAAAAATAGTAAAATTAAACAATTCAATTTTTATTGCTGGATCATGCGATAGATAAGATATTAGACCAAGATATGTTCATATCAAATTTGAAATAAATCAGTTCAGCAGAATTTGAGATATTGTAAACGCCTGCTTATAAAAAAAATGTTTCGAGAAAAAGATGTTGAAAGTTTCGAATCAAAGTCCTTTTAGATTGCCACGAATATGGCTACAACTCAATAAATAAATGGAATTCTTCCATTTATGACATACTTCCAAGGGCACATTCTTGAATGTCTAAACTTTAGAAAACATGAAGAAAACACATTTTGACATTTTTTCAAAATCTCTTGACTAAAATACTCCCTTAAGATAATCATCATGATCAAATTATGCAACTCGAACTTCAAAATAATCAATACATTGCTGATAAAATTTACTTACAGTGGCCTTGAATCCATTTCACCAACCATTTTCTCAACAACTCGCAAAAAGCAGGACGTCAGACTATACAAAGTACTTAAAAAATTACATCGAAAGATGTAGTATTTTGGCTAGTTGAGTCTTGGCAGAAAATTTTATAAACCACAATCCGGAAATCTTCCTGACATTTATCCACCTTGTTCTGTGAATAAACAACGAAGTTGTTGGCAAAAAGTTATTACTTGCTCTTTAACGAAACTTAAACAAGTGATCTTCAATTTCAGATACTTCATGATGTTTATGATCAATTTAGCAGGAACATTCGTTGCAATCAGTACCGTTTTTATAAGATCACAAAAAACATGACTCAGAGAAAGAACGAACTACAGCTAGCAATTAAGTTTATTTATCAGAAGGTTTTACAAACGTGGGACATTTCGTGGGACAGTTTGCTAAAACGCAGCACTGTTCCGCGGAAAGCGGGACGTCTGGTCAGTTTACCCTAAGGTAAAGTGACCAGATGGCCAGAGGTCCAACGCGTGACACAAACAAATGTTATGTATATACGTTATGCGAACAGAAGCCGCAGTTTAGCGAGCCTCATTTATTCGTGAAATTCTTAACATGTGTCGTTACAATTAACCCTTTGCGGTCGTATTAAATTTGAGCATGGGTGTCGTACTGGTCGGGATTATTTTTCCTTGAAAAAGCAGTGATATATGCAATATTATGAAAAATAAACATTTTTTTGTGAACTATATATATGTATTAACTTAACAATGTGTTTTAATGCGATGTTTTTATATAAAAAAATATATTTTATAATACGCCTTCGTGTGGAATCTTTCGAAACAATCTCCGAGAGTAAATCATATAAAGTATAATCAATACATAATTTTATTTTTATTATCCGTTGAATATGAGACACTTTTGCTGTTGATGCAATAAATGTGTAATTAATGCCAGCAATGTTTATCCGAAAATATCAGCACTTTTCACTTTTAACAAACAAAGATTTTTTACATGAGATTATTCAGATGACATAAGACACTTATCCAAACAATTATCCTGCTCTTTAAAAACAACTACTTCAAAAAAATTTGAACCAGTAGATACTCAAATAATGATTTCTGCGTACCCGAAATGATAAGAACTTTTCACTTTAGGTAAACAAAGATTTTGTCGCTTGGGACACTCATGCGATAATTCAAATAACATGAGACATTTATGCAAACATTAGTTTCGATACTTATGAACAATCTTTTCCATCACACCAAAGTGTTACAATGACTAAGTTCTGCTGTTATGACTGTTGTCCCACATTTCTATTCATTCAACGCACTGCGCGTTGTCTTGTGTGGGTAACTAATTTGTTATCTATTACTCATAGGACACCGTATTGATTCGTGAACAGGTTCACTGATACTTGGTTGAGTAAAATATAATATAAGATTAGAATAGTTTCGTGCTGTGGTGGCTGACAGCAGACAAACGACCAGAACGGTAAAAAAGGTATGGTGGCTGAGAGCAGACAAACGACCACAAAGAGTTAAACCTGATCTGTATTATTTATTTCAACGCATCGATATTTAGCTGGGATTTTTCGGTGGTCCAGATTTTATTTATGCCTGAAAAAACTCGCTCAGTCAGAGCATTTAAGCCTGGTAAGAACGATTCGAGTTCTGCCATTTTCTTTAAATTACCGAATGGAATGCTTGAAAATCCCAATCCATTTTTCTACGATTTTAGTGTTATCGTATACATTAAAGAAATCGACTACTATCGGATGGCGATGGAAAAAAGCTACAAAATATAATTCAATGGAACAAATTTTCCTTAAATCGTACGTTTATTAGACCTTAAAAAAATGATTCAACGCTGTTGATTAGCAGAAGCAGAACCGTCAAGCAAATTGATTATTTTTCTCATACTGCCAGCTCCACCTCACAGCAAGGGAGTCGGACATCCTGAGACACTTCGTGTCCATCGGATATAGCCGATCTAGTATTTACTGTCCTTGCATCCTGTCCCGTCCCTCCTTCAGCCGGGAGATCGAAGCAACCGTTCAAACGGTGAAGAAGAATCCGGCCAAAATGAACATTTTTATGCGAAAGCTTCAGACAAGATCGGCCGTGTCTAAACAGCAGGCAATCACCCAGAAGGATTAACTGGAGGTACTGGTGAAAAACTTCTTTCCGGTGAAGTGCTATGTTGTGCTAATAATGAAAGACGAGACGTACTTGATGATAGAAATCAACGAATGACAGAGGACCGGGTGCTTTAGGTTCCCCAGCAAGGAGGTAAGCAACGACGTCAAACATATATTCCACACCAAATTCTCGAAGAAGGTCAATCTCTGGCGGACGAGAATGAAATGTCCAATTCGCTCTTCTTTCGATTCTTACAGTGAACGGAGAGGTATACAGTACTAAGTGGCTGCCAGAAGTAGCCGCCTTCATCAAGAACCATCACGTAAAGTTGATGTGGTCTTTAGAACAAATTTGGCAGAAGATCACTGCAGGATGAATTGGCTGGAGATAAAGCTTGCAACGTAGACCGCCAACCTTCCCAACATTTCTCAGCTGCGACCAATAAGAAAAATTGGGCGAACCTCAAACGGAAAATTTCCTCCAATAATTTCATGGCCAAAACAGAGACACAGCTGACCGCCAAAGCCAAGGAAAGATTAAAGAACATGCCGACATCAATCTATTCATCGGCCATGGATTACGCCGTAAGATCGTCTGACACTTCATTTATGATATTTCATCAAACAACCCTGCTTCTTCCTGTATACTAGTTCTTCCGGCTTATTTAACACGTAGAGCCCCGACCGAGCTGGGGGACCGAAAATGAACTTTTCGTCTGACGCACGTCCGTCCCTGTGGATCAATAGGAGACTTTTCACACTCTTTAAACAAAAAGTCCAGCTCAACTTGTTAATCTTCGGATGCATCGGAAGTGCTCTTGAACAGTCTGTCAATAAAAAGTATTTTTGAGGTTCATCGATTTAAGAAAATCATCAAATTGTAATAATGAAATATATTGATATCGCGGGACATTTTCGCTTCTTTTGCCAAATGCGGGACGTTTCGCCGGACGTAATCTAGCGCGGGACACTTTGTTGAAATGCGGACGTCTGGTCAGTTTACCCTAAGGAATATGCCCATTTCCAGCGTCGTTCAACTCATTGTTGTTCAAGATAGCATTCGGCTTTTACTATAAAAATTCAAAATAGTACATTTTTCATCATTAGAAAAAAAGGTGAAAAATCGAACTTTTTTTTTGCCTGGCGGTAAAGTGGTCACTCGCACATATCACACAATGGGATAGATTTATGCGTTTTTTTCGTCCAAATTTGTTCAAATCATATTTGATATAGTAGGTAAATGTATGAAATAAGCTTGGCCTAGAGTCTCAATTTAATTTTTCTCATGCATACAAAAATGTAGTAATAAACACATAACGTTCCGCATAATGAGGCTTGATTTAGTTGGAGTGGCATATTTATCCAGGGTCAAAGGATCTTCTTCAAGAGCAGAATGTGATGAGGCATGTCAGCTTGAGTGAACAGAACATTGTAAGTTGTTATTCAACTTTGCCCCCAAACATGAACATAATGTCTATGCTAATTAATCGCTGAGATTGAACAAAATATCTTTTCACCTCTCCTATAATATGTGAACAGTCGTCCAAACTGATGATTTTTCCAACATATCAAATTGAATATACTAAATTTCACGAGAAAATCCTTAGATACTGTAGAGTACAGAGATGAAATAATAGTAAAAATAATAATAATAATAGAGAAGCATGAGAAACATGCCACGAAAACTATAGACCAATCAGATGAAAGGAAAATATTAGCCAGTGTATAAAAACGCGAGCCATTCCGCGCAGCCGGCATTCTGACAACGGTCGTGATACGAGCAACATCTGGAAGGAATATCAGCAGCAGTAGCAGCAGCGAACAACGGAGCTAACCCGAGCACCCGATAATCCAGCTAGGTGTCGCATCGGTCTGCTTCAATAGCAGCAGCGGTAGCAGCGGACATCGAAGTTCATCCGGACAACCAACAATCGAGCTTTGCCTCGCATCGGTCTACTTCGGTAGCAGCAGCAGTAACATCGCGAGCTGAACATTGTCGGCACTCTCCCTCCGCTGATAGCGTGAGGACGCGCTTCCATCGAGCCGGGAGAGTGTCGCAGTGTGGAAGAGAATCAACGCCGCATTACGTTATTGGTACCCACGCATTAGCTAGCTACAGAAAGGGTTTTAAATAGTTTTCCTCGCTGTTTTCCTCGCAAAGAAACTTCTGGACTGAGACTTCATATTCTACGGCCGAAAGGTTATCGAGAGACTAATTTCTGTTTTTATTTGTATTTTGACCAAGATCGGTTACCATAGGTTATCACCTCCAGAATTCTACAGTTCTTTCGTCTACTATTCACAAATTTCCAAAAAGATTTCGGATTTTCCTTTTTTTAATTATCTAATTTCTCCAAACTCCTCACAAATTCGAACCGCTATTTCTGGATGATGCCAGTAAAACAAAAATTCACGTAATACAACAAAACCGATTGTTTATTTCAGGAAAATAGACTTATATCTAAAACAAGGAAAGCTTACTTCGATGTTAATTACGTTGTCTGTAAAATTCACGAACTTTCTTGGGAACATTTGCCATTAGGTTCCGTACAGTGTCTTCAGATATGCTGGCGGCGGCGCTTTTCCATCTCCTCTTGAAATCATTAATGCCATTCGCTTTCTTCTTAGTTTCGAATAGTTTTCGCTTAAGCCCAGTACTTTTCCATTTGACCTCATGTGCATTATACCATTCCAGGATGAATTTCGCACAGTGACAAGAGGTCAAATCTGGCCAAAACAACACTGGAGAGTCGTGGCTTCTTATGAATGGTAGCAACCGCTTCTGGAGACATTCCTTCTCGTAGGCACCTTTGTTGATAGTGCCGGTAGATTCGAAAGATTTGGATTTTCGGCCACAACTGCATATGGCCTACCAAACCAAGTACTTTTTGGGGGATTTAGACTTCTTCTTGGTTGCAAAAACTGGGTGTAGCATCTCAGCATGGCGTTTTGCAGTGAAATTTTACTTATCATCACGATTGGGCACCTTTTTCACTTTGTACGCCTTCAGTCCATGCCTCAGCTTCACTTTTTGTACATATGATTTTGATTTTCCAACCCTTCGAGCCAAATTTCTAACTGAAAGGTTGGGATGTTTCTCAATAATGGTAACCACCTTTCGGTCAATCTGTCGGGAGCTTACTTTTCGATTTGTTCCGCTTCCAACCTTCCGATCCACAGTTAAGCGCTGGTCAAACGATTTGTACACGCTAAACACGGTACTCTTCGGCAGTTTTAGCTTTTTGGCGAAATCGCGTACCGACAGTGTTGGATTTTGCTGCCGTTTGCTCAATATGCGTTTGCATACTTTCACTTGATTCGACGCCATTCTTTCAAACTGAGAAAGAATGTAGACATGTTGGACATCGAAATATAGAGGAGCGTTTCAGCTGTCATATAAGTGAAATATTTCATTGATTAGTGAAATATTTCATAAACTACACTGAAAGAAAAGTGTCCTAAATTGAACGTGGACAGGCTTCATTTCATATACTTAAACGTAATTAAAGCTATATATACGATTGAATCAGTATTATTTAAAAAAAACAAAAACATATAATAGATGGAAGCTACATGCAGCACTCTCTGAAACAAAGTTCAATAAGTGACGCGTTTTTATTCGCCTGGTTGAATTTGTGTCAGTCGCAGACCTTGGTTTTGCAAATTGTAAATTGCTTGCCACTATAAAGACATCCATTCATAAAAATGTGTAGCACATAATGCCATGTATTCAGAGCGCATCTTCGATTGTCGTAGTTTATAAAAGTCGAACAAGCGATGGACAAACTTCGAGCACAAAAACCGTGTGAAGTCATAAAGAAATAAATCATAAAAAATCAAATGGCACCGTTTGTCGTTTCCAAAATCGGGTGAGCGCTCCAAGGCTGCCTAATTCACATGAACAGGAAAACGAAAAATTATTAGATTGAACGGAAATAATATAAACTGCGATGGTTCACCGAAGTGCTTTATTTATAAAACGGAAACAATTAGACGTTCACGAAGTTTTCGAAGCACCCACGTATCGAGAACAATTTTATATTGGAGTATCTCAATCTCATCATACTGATTGTTTGAAAGAATCACTTAAACGCCATAACACCAATGATTCTGATCACACCCTGGATATGGGCACTCACATTTCGGCTAATGTTAGAGCAATCCGAGTAATATGTTTCATTATTTTATGCCTGTGCTGCCGGACTGTTTGTAAACAAAATAGACTTCGAAATAAACGCTACATGCCGCCGACAACTGAAAAGCGTCTGCTCCAAGTACAATATCACACATTACTTGGTTTTCGTTTCTCAAATACCTCTGTGGCACCCTATGTTTACATTGTAGAAATGTTTACAAAGTCGATTACGCCTGGCATTAGGAGGAAAATCGAATAAGAAAATACAATAGAATGCATTCTTTTCAAAAGGGACAAAACGCTTTCGAAAGAAATACAACTTCACTGCAGGAACGAAAGCATAACTACGAAAGAACAACTGTTGCTACCATTTATATTTATGCATTAGCTTCATGCATTATTCACCCCTTTTTCCCCCTTCGGGATACGAGTAAATTTGGAGTATCGATTTCAAACCCAGAGGAGAGTTTCGCCTAGCAAAACAAATGCTGCAGCCAACAAGTGAAAGCTATTATGTTGTGCGGTGTGCGATTGTAATTTTATGTAGAACCCCACTCTATGGACGCACAGAACAACATAGAGGTAGCCTAATGATACTCATATCCGCTGCATAATTCAAAGACTAAAATATCATGCAATCTTCCCCTGCGGAGCAGCAGGTGAATGAAAATAAACATAAAAAAAAGGGGGAGAACAGGAAAACTGGCGGCTTAAAATCTTAGGTATTCCCTTCATGTGAGAATGGTTTGATAAAACAGCCACGATTACACCTTGGGGGAAAGTAAAGTGTATTTAACTGGTGCTATTATGCGAGACCTCAATGACCCCTCCGAGAACTGAAAACGAAACGATTGGATACGGGAGCTTGTTGCTATTTTATATAGGGTGCTTCAACAGAAGGGGTAAGATTTATTTTCTAATAAAATAATTAATTTTTCAGATGTCTTCCTTTTTTTATTTTGATGTAGAGCAAACACATGACGATTATGTATAAAACCCATGATTCTCAGAATGGCCTCCTGAAATTTTCAATCACTTTTACGCGCAAATGGGACCCAATTTCGGCGATGACTGCTTGAGTGATCGCTGTTGAAAATATTTGGGAATATGTGACGTAGGCGTTACGCCTGGACCCCACTCCTCTTGTTGAAACATCCTGTATTTCTAGCGAAAGAAATGTGAGGGAGTACAAACTTTTCGAATTCATATGACTTTCTACTCTGAAAGTGTGTTGTTTCGCTCCCTTAACAATCAATATATGATATGAGTTTGAATGGAGGAATTTTTTGTCAACAATTCATGGTCAACATGTACGTGAAAGTAGAGAGCGAACGACTGCGATTCCTATAACACAATCAACTGAAGCGGCGTGGAGAAGGATACATTCAATGTCTGTGTTGTTAATATTTGCTAATGAATGTCGGTAATTATCAGTATTTGTTTGGTGATATATTAGATATTCACCTGTGCTTCTGATCGTATCTTCAGGAAAACGCTTCATACATTTTCCATCTGCCATGCAAGGCGATAAAAGTTTCAGCTCACCGCATGGTCCATCAACAATGTTTGTGGCAACAATATCAAAAAGTCAGCCATATTCCGATTGGTTTGAAACTCGATTGGATTTCACTATTCGATCGTAGTCAACATTTGTATTCTGGTATCCGTTCGACTCAAATTCAATCGATCTATGTACATGTGGCCTCGCTTTTGCCATTGAACGGAATTCATTCAGCAACGTGTTGGACCGCTTACGTGTTGTAATGAAGTTCACGAAAGATTAAATACACGTGCTGCAATGTCACAACAATTGCGTTCTGTTCTGGCAATAACAAAGGCTGCGTCGGCGTTACTCATAATAGCGTCTCGCAAGTGAATGCGTCATTGTTCACGCCGTTTAAGTTGATTGTGTCGTAGGAATCGCAGTCGTTCGCTCTCTACTTACGTGTTGGTCATGAATTGTTGATACACAATCCCTCCCTTCAAACTCATATTATACATTAATTCTTAAGAGAGCGAAACAACTTACTTTCAGAGCTTACTATTTATGTTGAATTCTACAGTTCGGTGAGGTGCTGGTAAATACATTTGCAAGTCCATTATTTATTTCTTATGAATCTACTTTCATAACCATTGAATGCTTTAATGAATTTCGTTATTTTTATTCTTTCCAGGATGGTCGTAAGCGTATGATTGGTAAGTTTTTTATTGCTTTTTCATTCTTTGTCAAATTATGCTGTTATCAATGACTGTGATGCTTTTCATTTAATAACATATAGTTTGAATTGTTTTACGTGATGTTTAGTTTAACTTAGTTTACAAATAAATACAAAATGAGAACGAGAAGCCTAAGACAATATTAGTCAAAGGAATAATTGTTTCATTAAACATCATTTGAAATTATAAAATAGCAGCCTTTTGGTGTTTCCAAAATCTTATCTATCGCCAGAAGAGCTGATTTGTAGATTTTTATACAATACAGCATTTGAAAGGAATTGGTGTTCAAACTTGAATTTAAAATTGATGATTTTGATGTAAAAATCGAACTAACGATGTTGTTTTAAGCAGAAATCAAAGAACATTGTAGTCGAACGTCCAAGTCACAAAATAATTGTAAATCTACTCGATGACAACATAATGGTATGCGTACCCCACATGCTGTGTTTACCAAACTTTATTTTTGTGACTTCATAAAATTTTCGTAAAGTTCGAAGATACATATATAAAAATGACAACGTTCAATGTTCTCTAATGACTATCCTCAAAGTATTCGACGTGGGTCCTAAAGCATCCGGTGTTATTCAAGTGATTTTGAAATGTCCGCACTCGAATGCCAGATGTTGTTGAGAAGGTTAAACAGCTGATAAACGGAAATCATTGCGTCTTGAGGATGCATACATTACTTGCTGGACAATTTTATTTATTTATTTTTTTCGATGAGCCAAACATTCTTAGAGAAACTCCGCCGTCTTAACGCAGTATTAACGGAAGGCAACTAAAATTTTAACATTTTTTTAAGCCCCTATGCTCAACAACAAACGAGCTCAGAGAGAAATGAAAATGTGTATGTGTTAGCTCTCTCTCTACCCTCTTTCTACTTGTATTTTTGTTTTGTTTATGCTTGATCAGTTGTGGTCAAAATTAGAGATGGGCAAAACAGTTCACTTTGATGAACGGTTCATTCACTAACCGTTCATCTAAGTGAATCAGTTCTTTTGAGCCGTTCTTTCACTCTTTCGTTCAGTGGGATTAAGAACAACATAGAATGTTAGCTGGAACTCAACATCAATAGACAGCTATTCATTAATATCGTTGGATTGGATAGTGTACGTATGGGATTTGTATTTTTGAAATTTAGTGGGGAAAGATAAGGTGCTTCTTTTTTAAGAGTCGCAAAAGTTAAAAGTGAAAATATGTTTATCGGCCGACGAAAGTATATGTAATAATTTGATGCGAACAAAATATGTGCAATTCTTCATATTTTCTGTTTGGACAACACACAGGTTCCATGTAAGATCATATTTCATCCAGAGAAAAAGTTCAGCAGAGATTTTGACTAACACTCAATCATACAAACAATCACCATAACACGTACACGCAATGGGCCAAACAATGGATTGAAAGGAACGAAAAAACTTTTTTCTCAACTTGCCCTCACTATGAGATTTTATGTTTACTTAATTCACCCTGTTTACCCAGCTTCCCCCAGATTGTTTTCTGAGAATTAGCAAGTATATGAATATCATGCGGAATTGAAAGAATACATGAAATTGAAAATATATAGTTTTGCCTTTAAAGCTACGAAAATCTAATTTAATGTTTAACACAAAATTGAGTATGCATTAACAAAATAAACCCTGCGTTACATGCATTTTGGTCATAAATGACAATATTGTTTTCTTTTTCTTACAAGCGTTCTCGTTATATAAATCCATTCCGTCCAGCACAAATCAGTTCAGCTGCACTTGTCCGTTCGCAAATATTTCGCCCGCGAACACTTCGTTCTCAAACAGTTCGTTCCCCAACAGTTCACTCTCAATCAGTTCTTTCCCATACAGTTCACTCGCAAACAGTTCGTTCGGAACTAGTTCATTCACAAACAGTTCACTCTCAATTAGTTCGCTCTCAAACAGTTCACTCGCAAACCTTCCTTTCGGAATCAGTTCGTGGTGAGAACTACCGTTCTTTAAAAAAAAAACGACCGTTCGTTCACTCTTTTCGGCGAACTAGTTCTTTCGTACCGTTTGTGAACGGTTTGCCCATCTCTAGTCAAATCCTCCTAAACAAGATGCATTTCGCGAGCGCGTTGTACAGTTCTACGAACTGCACAGAAATCATTTTGAAAGTGAAAATGTTGCGACTTCGACTGTTTGTCATATCTGAAGATTCCCAACAACTACTTGAAAGCAAGGAAGAGGAAGACACTAATCTAAATTATGTACGCAAAGGGACTTCGTTCTCTCTTTCGTGCCTTCAATAACAAGCATTCTTTGACCCAAAGGGATGCCGCAAAAAAGTACAATTGTATTCACCAGTACATCTTCAAAACATAGAAAAGAGTCAGAATAATTTGCCGAAAGAAGACAAGAGTCCCGGAATACAACGAGAAACATATTTTGATGCTGGAACCCTAATACCAGTCTGCTGTCTACTCGAAAAACAAATTTTTGACAAAAATCGATTCTTTGGCACGTTCTCGTTTTTTCGCAATACGAGGTAAAACCAGAGATCGAAATGCTCACCGGTTTGAGACAAAAACACCCGTTTTCATCCATAGGGAAAAATATTTGAGAATATAGGAGGCGAGAAAATGTTATACGTTCACTTCGATTCTCGAGAGAACCGTAATGCCGATTTTTATTTTTCGGCGAGTTATGATTGCCGAAAAATGGTTTCGTTTTCAGTGATTTCTTGATGCCAATAATGGTTTTTCACTTCATCAATCCAGCTGAAAATATTGGATGGAAACGTACTGTAACATTGGGTTTTATGGTGAAGTGAACATGCGATGGGTTAATATTTATACATTTCAGACACCGTCCAAATGCAGGTCGATTAGACACTGTCTAAACAGGCTAACATTGGTAAAGTTATTTTTGATTTTTGCTCCATCTTTTCAAGCATTCTCGTTGAATTTCAAAGAGAGAGATTTTCTCACATCTCTTTCCCTCTGAAAAAGAATTTTCCGTGAAAGGAAAAGATGAAAAGTCGAAAACTAGATTGATTGACTGAATACTTATCTCGCTGCTGAGCAAGAATTTCGATCTCTGAGTAAAATGTACGGTTTAGGGTGTCAATGAAAATGATCATCTCGATTTTTCATACGCGACGTGCTGCGAAATGTTGATTTGCCCAAAATTGGAGTATTGAAAAAAATTTTTGATTCCAAATGTTTTCTGATTTCATGAAAAGTCAATTCAATTGTCAATTTTTGACAACAAATTTTCGGGTCTTTTTTGACTCAAACTTGGAGCTCAAACCATTGGTAATTTTCAATTAATCCACAACAAGATAGCTCTCACAGGAAACCGTCAAATCAATATCAACTATCCTAAATTGCTTAGATTATGCTCAAAAATTGGACTTATGAATTCAATACAGATATCGATACAGATTTTCTGGAAAAAAGACTAGGAAGAAAGATTTTTCCCGACGGAAAACACAGATTTTATTATGGCAACTCTGGTTCCGACATCAAGCTCGCCGAACAGATGTTCACTCATTATGACGTGGGAGTACGTCTACCAAGAATATATGGGGGGTAAAATAAAAATTTAAACACAGAACATGTGGGAAAAAAGGACAGCCATCTCATGCCAAACGTATATACCCGTATATTCCCGAAAAATCCTTTTTTTCGCATTTTTGCCAAAAATGATTTTTTTCAAAAATTTATAACTTTCGAACCACTGAACCTTTAGATTGTTCGACATATTAAATCAAAGCCAATTAGCTTTTTTGGAAAAATACTACAGTTGCAGAAAATTTGAATTATGTTTTCGTTATTATTGACTGTATTTGTTTTTTTATAGTTTCCATGGTCTCGGGACCGCTATATTTTTTTCTGGAAAGCTGAGAATTTTTCACATAACATATCTCGAAACCAGGGAGTTTTATTTTTATTTTTGAGTTATGATTTTTCAAAGTTTTCCACAACAAAAAATCATAACTTGTGATCTACTTGACCGATTCAGGTGATCGACATATCGAATCAAAGCCAATAAGCTAGTTTTGTTACACTGTTACACAGTCTTATTAATGCCCTAGACTAATGAAGGAGAGGTGTGATAACTGCTAACTGCTACTTGCCTAATTATTTTCTAGCTTTTAGTACATTATTATGTTTAATCACACTTAAACCGTTTAACTTAAAAAGTTTTTTTTTACTTATTTTATTTTCTAGTGTTTAGTACATTATCTGTTTCATTAGAATATTTCTCCACAATAAAACCATTGTACTGTATTGTATCAGTCAAAAAATTTCATTTGATACCGATATTGAGTGGATTGCAGAAAATACATAGTGTGTTCTCCAAGTCAAGTTCGTTCGTTTGATACACATATCTCAATCAACCTTTTTTGAGATGATATGGAATCAGCTATAGCGGCGGCCAAATTTGATTTTTCAAGATAAGCAGTTTTAAAATGACAGAAGAGATAAAGGTATTTTATAAATTCGTTCAGTTCCTTTTGGTCAAATTTGATTGCCATATTAATGAAGTTTTGAGAAAATATGTAGTCCGCCATTTTGTTTTTTTTTTTGAGATTTTGAGATCTTGGTGCAGCCATCTTGGATTTGCATTTTTCTTAAATAACCGTATTCTACTAGTCAAGCCCTTCCATTTGATTCCCATATTGATGGGGTTTTGGAAAACCCATATTGATGAGGTTTTGAGAAAATATGTGATCCGCCATTTTGTAGCGGCCGCCATCTTGGATTTTCAAAATCATGAAATATGCAGTTTTATAATGACTACAGAGATAAAGGTGTGTTCCAAATTTCAGATCAATCGGTCAACAGGAAGGGGGCTAAATTTCTATTAATGAGGGTCAGCGCTACAGACAAACATGTTACAAACATACAAACAGATTACAGGGCAAGCTAAATAAAACCGTTTAAAAATATAGCGTCCTTGGTCCCGAGTACACGCTTTTCAATCTGTTTCGCAATTTCCTGAGCTGATAGTCCCCGGCCCAGCTCCGCCTTCTTCACGATAGCTCTGACAATTCGACCAGTTGTCTTTGAAGGACGCCCCTATCGCCTATCTGGTGAGGTATATCCACGCTTTTTGTGCATCTGCACAATCTTAGTGACCGTATGTTTGTGAAACTGGACAATATCGGCAATATCACGGTAGCTTTTTCCAGTTTTGTAATGTTAAATAATCCACTTTCGGATGCTGGTCGAAATTTGTGCTGTTTTGCGCATTTTGCCACAAATAAATTCCAATTTTGAACACGAAACAGAAATTTTGAGCACAAAAACTTCAAAAGTACTAAATGAAAGATAGACACAATGTTTACGTTCGAGAAAGTTGCAGAATACACACTAAAACTCTGTAAAACACATTTAAATCGTAGTATCCGTCATTTTTAACACCGTATTTCCAATGGAAATGTGATAAATAAACGTAAATTGATCAATCATGGACGAACACTAGGGTGTCAATGAATGTATGGGAAAAAATAGACCCTAAAATTTCAGAAAGTTATCCCATACAAAATGTTCACCACCTCGAGAAAAAACACCTATGCCAAGTTTCAGCTCAATTGGATTTAAGGAAGAGTGGCGCAAAGCGGTCAAAGTTTGAGTTTATTTGAAAATCGAAAAATCACCCAAGGGGGAAATGAAGGGAAGGGGTTTTCAAAAATTAATTTTTTTATGTCAAATGTCTTAAAATCTCATGAAACGTCGAGATCTACTGTCAGCTCGAAAAATTTGTTTTTGTCAAAAATCGACACTCTGGGACTTTTTCCGAAATACGAGGCAAAACATATGGTTTTTGGTGCCAATAAAAATAGTTATCTCGATTTTTCATTCGGAAATTGCTACTCGATAATAGCATATGTTGTTTGCTCGATAATATACCTAATGCAAAGTATTAGCTCAACCGAATTTCATTTACTAGTGTCGCAAATGTTAAAATTTGAGTTTTTGAAACCAAAAAATCACCGGAAATCGGGGTTTTCAAATTGTTTTTGGTGCCAAATGTCTTAAAATTGCATGACACGTCGAGATTTACAGTTATCTGAAAAAATTTTTTTGACTTTTTTTTTAGATAACAGTAAATATCGACGTTTCGTGCAATTACAAGATATTTGACATCAAAAAGAAATTTTTGAAAACCCTGATTTCCGGTGATTTTTTGGTACCACTCTCCCTTAAGTCCGATTGAGCTGATATTCTGCATAGTGTGTTTTTTCAAGGTGATGAACATTTTTTATGGGGTAACTTTTTGAAATTCGAAATGACCATTTTCATTGGCACCCTAAGGAACACCCACTAAAATAACATGAAAAAGGAACGACAGTAATTTTGCTTCTCCCAAATTGAGGAAAGACATTCCAACATTTCTGTTTCTGCCGAATTTCTCAGCAACCGTTGAACGACTTTTTTTTTAGAATGGAATTTGAACAAAACAAAACAAACTAAGCGAGCTTTATATTTATATTTATATAAATATAAATTACAGCCAGGAATACTTAGAATGACACAAAATGTGAAACAAAAGTATAATGTTAAAAAGTATGATCAAAAACAGGATGGGGCAAATTAAAAATGCTGCGGTACTTACGTATTAACTCCACCGGAGTGTAATTTTCATTATGAATTGATTTTTTCGCAATAAAATTTATTCTGAGGCCAATGTGACGGGGGCAAAGTCTTCAACTAATGAGAAAGAGGAACCGAGGCGGTCCCAAGCCGCCGAGGTGACGCAATCCGAGTCGGACGCTGACCTGCCATCGGAAGTGGCGGCTTCTCGGAAGCAAACCTGTTTCCAACTATGTTGTTATCTTTGGGAGCGGGGACCGACACTAATATTGTGCAAATGCTCTTGATGCGGGCTGAATAGAAAACGAAGCAAGATCAATTCGGGGCTCTACGTGTTAACACTAAACCTACCGATGTTTCATGTGTACCTATTCCTACCACAGCGGGTCAAGTGACCCTTTATAAATAGTTAGTGAATAAATGGCTCGATTTATATAGTTTTGTTGAGAAACGTGGAACATCATATTTCTCCTGTATATTTTGACATTTTGGGATAACAATTATTAGCAAAATATTGAAATTACAATTTTTGACACGCAGAATAGCACTGCAGCTTGGAATGGTTACTGTTAGCTCGCTTGGATAATCAACAATACAATTAATTCTGATCATTTGCTTTCTATTATTATTAAAATAAGCAAAAGATTTAAAATAAATCTGATGAGGTTAGATTTGATGGCTGGCGATGGAATTATTCGCAATCAAGGTCATAAAAACACATAAAAATACTCCAGAGCTGAATAGGAAATGTATCTCCAACTGCAGTCCCAGTCAAACAATCAATTCGCAGTCCATTTTTCATCACCGGCTTAAACTACATGATTGGAAAATGGGCAATAATGATGATGCCGATGACGGCTCTGAATTAATGTGTGCTTATTATGAGCGTATTCTGTCTCTGGCGACTCTTTATTGGCTTCAGTGCGGCATCAGCCTCTCCAGTTCCAACGTGTCACTTGCGCAACAGGTTTTCTGTTCTCATGACACAGATTTTCTTCTCTCGCCCCGCCGTGAATCGAAGCCCATCAAATATAACAACGCGACGAACGAGTTGAATGAGATGTTCAGCATCAATGACAACTCTTCATCACATCGGTTGGCGTGGTTTCTGTTGCATTGCGGTATGTACCAACTGCTGATCGAAAGCAACAACTGTTTTGCCCCTAGCCTATATTCAGAGACTATTCATTTCGAGATGCGTGCAAATTTATTGATTGATTGTTTGGTGTAGGCCCGGGTATTACATAATTGAAACTCTGCAGGTACTACGAGTTGATTATCATCGTTTATACCCGATGACTCATGAGACGCAATAAAATAACTACAATCGTGATAGGCGGGAAAATTGAAGACGAAAAACTCTCCGGATAAACGTGGGAAACTTTACTGAATCGTATACCAGCAGCTACCAATATAATGTAAGCTGTATAAATTGTGTTTTGTTCGCACAAACTAACGATTTCATGTGAACAATTAACCGTGACCATATAATATGGCACGTGAATGTAAGAGGCTACCCTGGTTCGAGCCATCTTTGAGACTATACACAATCAGTTCCGAGTGGATGTGGGTTAAGCGAATCTCAAAGATGATGCTCAAAGTTTCAAATTAATAATGCAAAAATGAGCCCAAGCCGGAGCTGTTACATCATACCAATTAAACCACCTTGAATGGTGCATATGGAACCCACGTGCGCAATGTGTTTTCACTGTTATACACATGTTTCTTCCAGTAGCCTCCCCCCTCACTGTGTGAAGCTATTTGTTGCATTTCAGCGGTAATTCATTTTCGTACTTCTTCTCTGCCGCGTCTGTCCGTTTATGCAAATATTGTAATGGAAACAATTGTTCTGCCAATACCACTTTCACATATATGTGTATAGATAGATGGTGTGATATATGAAAACATCACCAACCGACCTTCGCCAGTGAGAATTCCTGGCCAAACCATACGCGGAGATAAATCGCCAAGTGGATAAACAAGTTCTCCGGCAAAGCGATGATCAGGTTTGCGTTGCGAAATTTAACGGCGACGTTTGAGAAAGGCCTTAAGACGGTAGCGTTCCGATAGATGGCTTGCAAATATGCTTGTGCATCATTTTTATGGGTGGTCTGGATCTATACATGCATCAATATCCATCAATCCATTTTAGTAACCTCGTTCACGCGTGTGGCAATGATTGACACCATTCTGGTTCAATTCCACGAAGTATGGCCCGATGGAGCTTGGTGTGCTCATTTTTGAAACGCTTGCCGAGAATGTAAACTTGTGTAGCTCATGTCTGTCGGCTTATGTCGATACCATACATGATACCAAATATTTATTTAAATTGAAACATTGTTCATAACTTATTTAGACATTCACGGTATTACTTTATTTTTCATGTTTGGTATAAACATTTTTTATTGTTTTTATCAGTTCATTAAACTCGCTTACTCGCATACATAGGCAGCCTTTAAAAAGGGCAATTTGAGAATTTTAAAATGATCGCTTAACCTGTAGAACTCACAAAACGATTTGTTTGCGACTGGTTCTATACGTTTTCTACGAAAATCATGAACGTAAATTATGTCAGAAAATGAATTCATGTACCAATAAGGGGCTGTCCACATACTACGTGGACGGAAAAACCACGATTTTAGACATCCCCCTTCGCGTCCGTGTACAACCGTGAACATTCCTTATACCCCTCACCCTGTTGTCCACGTGGATATTCCTGAAGTTTGTGAAAAAAAATCAAGAATTTTTTTTTTCGCTAAAATTTCATTTCAAATTTGTTTCTATTTTATATTCCATGTTTTTATTGATAAAAACGATAGCCTTATATATAGTGAAGATTTTTTTCGACATTGTCCGGGAGCTCATTATTTTCTTCCGAACTCCATTTACAATATTTCCATATCCATATCAAAATATCACTTGTGAATCTATTCTCGAGTATTTTTATTAAAACTGGCTGGGTGTTTGAGTTTTCAAAAAATCAAACAATGAAATGAAGCGCTTTGTTAGAAAGCAGTTATTGACATTTATTGAGGAAAAGTGAATATGTATACTATGTTGATACCATGGCGCTGTTCAAATTGTGAAAATATTGTAATTTACACCCGTACCTCGCTATACGGCCGCTCGTTATACGGCATTTCGCCGAACAAAGTTGGAACCGATCCGATAGAATTTGTATGCATTTGTATGAGAATAATTGATTCGTTATACGGCTTTTTTCTTAGCGACCAAGGAACGTATCTAGGCCGTAAAGCGAGGTATGAGTATATTGCTAGTTTTGGATCGTTCAGCACACCCTAATTACCGATAAAACGCATATACGTTAGACATTGTCCAATTTCGGATGCCGTTCATTCAACTGATCCGCAGACTCATAATAACATTAGTTTACTATATAGTAATTCTAAATTAAATCGACAAATGACAAAACATGAATATTTTTGATTCGAATGAAAGTGTGTATTCCGTTTGGGTTAGAGGAAATATGGGTTTTCCACAGCAATTGCGAATGTTTTGACTCAAGCGTAACTTTTGAAAAGGGCGTTTGAGTAAGAGAAATCTTTGATAATTTATATCTCAAAAACTATGAGTCGTACCGAAATAGTGTATTAGAAAGAGTTATAGAGTATTGATGGTTGAATATGAAAAAAATGCACATGACAAATATCATTCGAATTTATATGGATACAATCTGCATGCGTCTATCTATTGCATGAACCAATAAAAAAATATAATTTTCTCATTTCATTATTTTAAAAAAATCGGGAAACGTAGAAAACACGTTTAAAACCGCATTGTTCTCTTCAAACGGCTGCAATTTTTTCAATGTTTTTGACTTGTCCGAGGTTCATGCGATAGCGGCATCTTTACTGCTTCAAAATCCATTCGACTTTTCACGTAGAACTACGTCTTACACTAAGGGTGCCAAATCAGAAAACAGGTCACGTTTTTATGAAATAAAGTTAACGTTGATAACTATTTTTGATGCGAACAGATTTTAACGATTTACATACCAATCGAATTGGAAATTTGCTAAGATTTGTTTGATATGTGATACATTAGAATCCCATAGTCTGTATATGGTTTAAATTGATGAAAATTGGAAGCATTCCCATTTCCCCATACATTTGTTCTGTCCATTTGTGTGCTTTCCCGAACAGAGCTGTCAATAACGGGCATCTTATACAGACGCTAGAATAAAAATAGAGAAGGGAGAAAGCGAAAAGAGAATATTTGCGAAGTAAACTCTACCCTTAAGTAAGCTATCGCTAGCGTATTAGTATTGCATCTCATCTGAGAAAAAATCTCAGAATCTTTCTGTATCCGAAACAACAAAGGTCGCTTATTCTGCTCGTTTTGTGTTTCCCCTCGAGCTGTGAACGCTAGCGAATATTTTACTAGAAGTGCATCTGGCATTGCAATAAACACAACCATCTAGCCATGGCAAAGCAGGTGAAACAAGAGAAGAGTGCAAATGATTTTAGGTTTGCTTCTAGCCATCAATGTTTGGCTTTGTGTGTGTTGCTTGTTTCCGTTGCACGAAACTTAGTACTTGTTCATTCCTTGTATATGTGAAGAGCACACCTTCGATACTTTTAGTTGCCATTCGTATTTGATCTCGTGCGCATCGACTCTGTTCCTAGCTCCTAGCTTTGTTGCCGGTTCTGACCGAGAGCCGAGAAACGATTTTTCATGAACGGTCATTTTCGCGATGTTTCATTTTATCGCTGCAACTGTGTGCATCTGTTAGTAGCATCTGTTAGAAAAATTGTTACTTCTCGAAATGATTCTACAGAACCACGCAAGCTATTAAACCTTTTCAGGAGCTCCGGGACTTTTTACTAAAGAGCTATTTATTAAATTTCGACGTATTCGCAAATAATTGTTTCGATTTTTTGTTTCAGATAACCATCGTGTACCCCATGACACAACTTTTTTTAACCTCTCCCTTTATCAGCTTGTAGCTATTCTAATTATGAATTATTTTCTTCGTTTTTTTTTTGTTTTATTGTTATATATTGTTATATATTGTTATAGACAAACAAATAATGATATAATGAATAGAAAAACTTTTTTTATTATTTTTCGGAGCTCAAAAAAAAGTCCGAAATTCGTGCCTCTACACTAGAATACCCCCTTAAGGGATATTCCATTGCATCCATTCGATTATAGATGTACCGTTTTGTTACACAATATTCCAGCATCCTTCACGCAACTTTCCATCCTCTCAAAACTTTTGTTTTCTCGTTAAAAGAAAACTGGACAAGGCACTTTTTATGTTATACAGTGAGTTGATGATCTTACATGAATCTTAGCAGTTTATAATCTGAAGATGCAATATCTGGTGGTGTTTTAGAAGCGCCGTAGAAGCGTTCTGGATCGTTGGTTTTAATTTCTCAGCTGCGAGCAGTACTTGTTGGAATTCATCGATACTAGTTGCTTGGTAGAAGCTTAAGATACAGATTTTCTTCCAGGCCCAAAAGATCCGGACCATGACTTCCTTCAGGCAAAAACCTGCTTCGAGATTCTATTCAATTGCCAAGATTTTTTTTAACCCAACATTATTGTGAATGATGTGCCTCTCACAATTCGCTGTATGTATTTTCGTTGTGTTTATGAAACGAATCGCATATTGAGATACGTTCCTTCGAATTTTTGACGTAGAACTACGTCTTTCATTAAGGGTGTCAAATCAGGAAACAGGTCACGTTTTTATGAAATAAAGTTAACGTTAATAACTATTTTTGCCGCGTACGGATTTTGGCGATTTATATACTAAACGAATCGGAAATTCCGTAAGATTTGTTTAATATGCCATACAATAGAATCCCCTGGTTAGTAAATGGTTAAAATTCATGAAAACTTTAAGTGTTTCTATTTTCCCATACATTTGTTCTGTCCATTTGAGTGCTTTCCCGAACAGAGATATCAATAACGAGCAACTTATCGACGACCAACGGAGGTAAAATCGTAGGATTTAAAGTCTCCGTGAACAAAGGAAAAGAAGAAGAATGAAGGGGAATACTTGCCTAGAGTATAAACAGTGGATATCGCTGAGGCAAACTTTCATTCGGCATCGGACTGTTGAGTAATCCAGTTCACTTTGCTTTCGCTGCGCTTCGATCTAAGATTGGACCCCACCAGTGGTAATCCAACATGGAAATCGTCGTTTGATTTTTCTGTTCGTTTTTCGCGTTATTCGTATCGTGTGTTCTTCTTTCCGCGTCATAAATTGGACGCTTCGCGTAGTGTGCGGTGAGCAAGAAGAAGAGGAAGGCAGGCTCGAGCCCTGCAAAAAACGAACGCATTGCCAGGGGCAATAAAATTTCGAGGTAAGCGTCATCTAATGATGCACGCGGTGTTGGTGCAGTGAAAAGCGCTCGCACTGAACCGAACAACAGTGAAGTAGGCGATTTAGGCGCGTCGGTCGAAAATGTAAACGCCCAGGCAGCAACCAAAATCAAGCTCCCCCCGCTGGTGGTGAAGGCGGTCGCTCTTGACAAACTCATCAGCGAATTCCCATCGATGGGTGTTACAGCAGAGTACAAGCTGTGTGGCATAATTCAGTCTTTTTCCAAGCAGTTAACATTGTTTATTTTCCGTCTTCATAAGGGCTTCGTTGGTGCCTTTGAGAATGCATCAATGCATTAAACTGACGTTATGGCGAAGCAGACGTTAAGGTTGTGCACCTAAAAATTATTTGGGAATACCAAGCATCTTGAATGTCTTACTGGAATGTTATAATTTATTTGGGTTCGCGTGCCAGTCGCAAAACTGCCTTCAACTAGGATTGCATTTGCGCTAATATTGATCATAATGAAGCATTGCTACTGTTTTCGAGGTTGTTATTAACAAAAAGAGTTTATTTCTCTTGTTTAGTTATCAAGAAAGTAAATGTTCTGGAATTTTGTATGTGATTAGGTTTTGCTTGCCAGTAGCAAAACTTCCTCCACTAAGGGTGACAGCTGCGCTTCTCTCGAGCATGAGAAAGTAATGCAACTCTTTTCGAGGCCAGTAATATTAACAGAAGCCTTTCTTTTGAGAATAGCACAAAATGATGAGAAATGTTTATATTGCTAGTAGTTTCAAGCCACCAATGTATGGCTCTGTATGCATGCTATGGTGAACGCTTGTTTGGCGCTTGGTTTACGCTTAGTTTGTACGAACGATATCTAGAGGTGCGATTCCTTTGAGGCAATACTAAATAACATGTAGCATGATATTTGATACTTGCGAGTGTTGTCATTGTTGTTGTTTACATGCGGTGCCAAAGATATATTGATGTAGTTATGAGATACGGAATAATGGTGCTAGTGCAACATGTATATAATCGACTGTAGCCGAGGTAAAATTTTAATGCATTGACATGAAATAAATTGCGACATACGATTGTTTTTCGAGGGCAAGAATGAATCATCAATCAATTATCGTCAACTGATTCCACAATGAAAAAATCATTTCAGAGATTATTCTACTAACCAGTTGTTTCTAAAATTTCACAGCATTATAGAATAATATCCGAAGGTATAAACAAGCGACTTATATAAAATAACAGCGTAGTTCTACGTCAACAATGCGGTCGTATCTTGGACGCAACCTCCTAAAAAATTTTTCGGTAAAATAAACTCTTATTCCGGAATCTGGTCGGATTTGAAATTAGCACAATGTTGCATTCCTCTCTAAGGGGTGGCTGCCATACAAATGAAACACAAATTTCTGCATTACTCGAAAATTATTCAAGCAAATGAAACCAAAGGGCCTGGCCGGGTAAGGGAGTAAAAAGTGCCCCCAAACCAAATCACTAGCTGTATGGCAAATATTGTAAAGGATACTAAATAAGAAATTTTGGTGGTTTATTTGAACCCCTATTTGGTTTGACGTAGGATCTATTTTGAAAAACTTACTTTTTCGATTATTTCACGCCATCCTCAAAAGACCCGAGATAAAAATTTTCAAAAAATACAGAATGTGCATCTTACTACGGTGTATCAAGAAAAATTATCAAAAAAAAATTTCATCAAAAAGTTTAGTACTAAAAAAAATATTGAAATTTTGAATTTTTTTTTTTGGAATTTAGACATTCAGTACTACTCTAATTCATATTTAAATGTATTTCTACGGCTTTTCTAGATATGTGTGATTTTTTTCAGATTTTTTTCAGTGCTGCGCGGTATCAAAAAATATTTTTTTTATATTTCCAAAGAGTGGTTAGGTAAGGGAGTAAAAAGTGCCCCGAACCAAATCACTAGCTGTATGGTAAATATTGTAAAGGATATTAAATAAGAAATTTTGGCGGTTTATTTGAACCCCTATGTGGTTTGACGTAGGATCTATAGTGAAAAACGTAATTTTTCGTTTATTTCACGCCATCCTCAATAGCTCCGAGATAAAAATTTGAAAAAAATACTGAATGTGCATCTTACCACGGTGTATCAAGAAAAATTATCAAAAAAAATTTCATCAAAAATTTTAGTTCTTAAAAAATATTGAAATTCTGAAAAAATTTTTTTTGGGATTTTGAAATTCAGTACTACTCTTATTCATATTTAAATGTGCTCTTACCGCTTTTCTAGATTGATAAATATCTTCAAGCTCTGTTTTTTTTCAAATATCTAATAATAAAAATAAAATAATAAAAAAAATACAAAGTACAAAAAAATGTTATAGATTTTCTGGCATTTCGAAATTTTGAAAAAAAAAAATATAACTTTCAGACCACAAATCCGATTTGTTTTTTTATTTTAATCTTACAATTGAATACCACGAATACAATCAAACAATCGATTTCAAGAAAATGAAAATAATAATGCAGACGATGAAGAAACGATGTGTCACACAATGCTCTTAAAAATTCAGGAAAAATTACGTCACATGTAGAAAAAAGACACATACGAACGCATTTAAATAAAAATTTGAGCAGAAGTGGGTCTCAAAGTTATATTTTCTTTTCAAAATATCGAAATGCCAGAAAATCTTTAACATTTTTTTGTACTGTATATTTTTTTTTATTATTTTATTTTTATTATTAGATATTTGAAAAAAAGCAGCTTGAAGATATTTATCAATCTAGAAAAGCCGTAAGAGCACATTTAAATATGAATTAGAGTAGTACTGAATCTCTAAATCCCAAAAAAAAAATTCTAAATTTGAATATTTTTTTAGTACTAAAATTTTTGATGAAATTTTTTTTTGATAATTTTTCTTGAAACACCGTAGTAGGATGCACATTCAGTATTTTTTTCAAATTTTTATCTCGGATCTTTTGAGGATGGCGTGAAATAAACGAAAAAGTACGTTTTTCACTATAGATCCTACGTCAAACCACATAGGGGTTCAAGTAAACCGCCAAAATTTCCTATTTAATATCCTTTACAATATTTGCCATACAGCTAGTGATTTGGTTTGGGGGCACTTTTTACTCCCTTACCCGGCCAGGCCCTTTGGCATGTGAAGGTTTTACGGTGCAATAAATGTTTCTATGGTGGTTAGATACTCCACCCCTTCTCTAAGGGGGCGCTGCCATACAAATGAAACACAAATTTCTGCATTACTTGAGAATTAATTAAGCAAATGAAACCAAATTAGGCATATTGAGGTTTTAGGATGCAATAAATATTTCTATGGTGGTTAGACTCTCCACACCCTTTTCTATGGGGGGGGCTGGCATACAAATGAAACACATATTACAGGGTGCACACAAACACAAACTTCTGCATAACTCAAGAACTAATCAAGTATAATTTGGGATGCGAAGGTTTTTGGGTATGAGAAATGTTTAATGACTTTATTCCATGTAACGGAGAAACATGTTACTTGCATGTGGTTGAAAAATCTTGAACGAGAATAGTGTCTGAAAATAATTTGATATTGTAATGATGAGTTTTATTAGAAATACTAGTAATTTTATAGTAAAAGGTAAATTCAACGAGGTCGATTAGAAGATCAATCAATGAACAGTTCTGCGGTTGGACCCATGAACTTGCTTATAGTAGGAAAACGTGAATGTTTGAAGGTATTGATAACAAAAAACAAATTTTGGGTGGAACGAAGTTTGCCGGGTCAGCTAGCCACACATAAAATTCTAAAACGACATTTACATTCATGCTGACTAAATAAACGAAAAAAAAATCTGTCTCTCAAAATCAGTAACCTCGAAAGAGTTGCATTGCAGTTGAGGGCCAATGCACGCGGGAGCAGATACAAATGGGGCTTCAGCGAGGCGAAGATGTGCTATTTGTACATACGGGTTATGAATCACGTTGGCATGAAACAACCAAATATACACACACCTATCTCCGCTTTGCGCTCCTCTCGACAGTAGCCCTTTCTATTAATATTTCCGGCATCGATTAGCTTAGCTGTCGTCCTTGGTGGAGATAGTTTTGCTACTGTCCCATACAAAATTGCTGAACAATTATTTTCTCAGTGAGCCGATGATAGTCTAGTTTAATGATTTCCCACACAATTGTGTAGTTTAGTGGAATGAAGTCAGATGTTATGACTGCAATGGCAGAGACATCAGCGAGTAAGTAAAATTTGGTCGTGTCTACAGCTCAATCCGAAACGAAGACATTTGATGACGCAAAACAAGGAAGAATAAGCGATGTTCATTGCTTCGTATCCAGAACAATACTGAAAGTTTACCTTCCATTCCATTCTTTGTTTTAAAGAGGCTTCAAAATTTTCAGTTCATTCGCCTCTAAACGTTTGCCTCAGCGAGATCCAATATTTATGCTCTAGGCAGTGGCGTCGACTGGGGAGGTGCGGAGGGGGCGGACCGCCCCCGGGTACACGATTTTAGGGGTGGAAAAATACTTCTATATTAACGAATATTTCACCATTCGGCATACATCTTATATAGACAGCGAAGGGGAGGGGGTGCAACCAGACACTTCCGCCTCAAGTGCGGAAGCTCCACTCGACGCCACTGGCTCTGGGCAAATATTCCCCTTCGTTCTTCTTCTTCTTCTTCTTTGTTCACGGAGACTTTAAATCATTCCCCTTCATTACTCGCCGATAAGTTTGCTCGTTATTGACGGGATGGGTAGGGAAACTCACAAATGAGCAGAGTAAATATATGGGAAAATGGAAATGCTTCTAGTTTTCATCAATTTAAACCGTTTACACACCAGGGGATTGTAATATAAGGCACAGCCAACAAATCTTAGGGAATTTCCGATTCATTTGGTATGTAAATCGTCAAAATCCGTTCACGGCAAAATTAGTTATTAACGTTGACTTTATTCCATACAATCGTGAATCTAGTTTTCAGATTTGAAACCCTTAATGAAAGATGTAGTTCTACGTCAAAACAACCTGTGAGCACATTTATATTGTATGGTATTTTAATCGAGAAAAAAGTGTCTTCTCTCGAGTTGCGCAGCGTCTATTTCTCCGGGAAGTGAATGTACTGCAATCCGACGATCGGTCCTCTGCAACAGGGCAAAAAAGGGGTAAATCTAGACACTATGGCAAGTTTATGGTTATCTGTGGTACCTTTGCTTCACTTTCTTCACTACCATGTACGGGGTGCAAAACTTGCAGCCCGACTGTTAAACGTTTTATCTTGCTCAATGTCGGGGCAGCCTCTTTTAAGCTTGGGGATGAGGTGCGCCGCCGTGCTCAAAGAAACAAACCGATGACAACAACTACCAAGGCCTGACGATTGGTAAAGGCTTGCCGTTTTATATTACCGTCATCGCACAAATGTTGTTGTCTTCCTTCAGTACCTTTGTGCAGACTACAAATTTCTGGGAAAGCAAAGAAAGAGAAAGTTCGTTTGAAAATCACGGCAGCCTCCACCTGACGATAGATCCGAATCGGGGTTTTAATGCTGTTTTACTATCAAGACAAAACTAGCGATAATACAATAAACTTAGTTTCACAGATAAACTTAGCTAAAGTTTGTGCGATTAATATTGGATATATCGAAAATTACGTGACATTACTTAACTCGAATGCCTGAAGTCAAAAATTAGAGCTCTGAATTCAGATATTCATCGTCGTCTTTTGCGACTGTAAGTTATTTAGGCTATCAAGAATTGAAATGTGCGATCACATTATGTGGAAAATCCGCATGGTATTTAAATGGTATTGCCGACAGATATTGCTTCTGACCTCGTATTACCTTATACTAACCCACAATTGACGTGTAACATCATTCTACATGGTTCAAGAGTTAATTAGGTGAATAACTCTGGGGAGAGAAATCGCATCTCAACGTCAACATTCATTATTTTAGCTTGGCGGGGACGAGTGCCATTGATGTTTTCGGATCCCTCTTGAATCGGAAACACTTACTAAATGAAAGAACTGTCGGTAGCAATCTAAATTGCATTATGACCTTCCAACGGAATGTTGGCCAAATGGAACCGGTTTAATAACACCATGTTAGCATTGCATTTTAATTCAGCATCAAATATCAGAACCAAAGCTTTAATAATTTAGGGATGAACATATAGGCAACGTAGAAGATATTAAATCTGGTACTGTTTCACATTTTTCAATTCAATTTATCTACCTTTGAGAGGTGGTAACCAGCAATAAAAAAAATCTCAAACCATTGAAGACACCGCAATACAACCTTGACAGGTGCGATATGATTCAGCGTTCAAAGGAAGTTATCTTTTTCTTTGAATTATGAATAATCCTTTACGCACATAAACACAAAACTTTAAATCGAAACATATATTCAAGGAGGCATGAAGAGGCTTCCGCTTCACGTTCTAAGCTACGTTAAAAATTCATGAGCTGAAGTAAGTGGAGGTCCGACCGGTAACTAACCGTGACCAACACCACATTTTTAGTTCTTCTTCCGAAACGATAATTGGCTAGATTAATCGGTAGCACGCTCCATGACCACTGTCAGCGTGCGTGCGTTACTGTTCATTATTTTGGATAAACTTCGTAAACAATTCAAACCACTCAAGGCAGTGTGTGCCATTGGCAATTTTTTTGCCAATCGCAATGGAATGCTTTGAATATTTGAATCAATTGTTCATGTAGTTCTTCTAATTTCATTGGCCTTGTGTATATCTCTATACACTCCGTTACATAACAATAAAATTTCTAATTCTTTTTAAGTTTCTAGAGATATGGAAGAACTTGTGGTTCTATGTGTGGTTCTATAATTTTATAACAAAGTGCAGTTGTATTGGTATGAAATGCAATTGTCAGAACAAAGCATGATCATCTAATCGTAACTAATTTTTGCCTTCAGACGCAAGGTTATGCGTGCTGAAAATTACAGTTAATCGCAAAATTGAGCGTACACATGCTACTTGACGATACTCTCCACTTATTTAGTACAAAATATTTTTATTAGATTTGTTTTTTTGATGCATATTAATTCCTCACACATTTGACCAACTATACGCAAAATATAAACTCCGCGAAAACATTTTTGGCTTTTGACATTGTAATATTGAGCGTACACATTAAACATCTCCGAACAAAAAAAAAATCTTATGAGTTAAATCATTGCAAATTAGCGTACTTTTTTCGTCGATTTGTAATGTCAACACCCAACCGTTGCAGCTGTTGTCGGCAGAACCCACAGTAACTACAGTAACAATTTATTTATTTATTCACATTTACATCTATCAACAGGTTCAATTACAACCCAAATGATACAAAAATTATCTTAATCTATCTTGCACTATCGGTTACGGAGAAGGCGGCTTTTTATTGATTCTCTCGTTAAGTTGAAGTCTCGTAGCCATGACGTAGAGCGAAGCGTTTAAATTTGCGTACAGAAAACCATTAACAAATAAAAATACGAACGAACCATAAAAATCTACTGGGTAGAGGACCCTCAAATAAGCATTCCAAAATTGAGTACCGAAGTAGCCGGCACCATCGAAAGACTTGTCAGCACAAACACTGTCCGGAGATTTCAACTTCCGGTTTGCTGATGGTATTATTGAATGCTAAAAAAATATGGAGAACCCATACGATATGGGCTTACCAGCGGAAGTCGATTGTCGTATTCCGGTGCCATTTTAGAATCTAGGATGTTGACTTCCGGTTCGTTAAAAACGGATATAAAAGCCCGGGAATGGCATGAAATCCCACAATACGATCGTGAATGGTAATGTTGGCATATAACCATGGGTGCACGAAGAGGAATAAAAAAAGAATAATGTTTGATAGTGAGAGATAGGATTTAAGTGAGAGGGAGATAATGTTTGAGTGGAAAGAACCTAGCCTTATAGCGACGTGTGTGGAGTTATACAAAGAAAGTGCACATACAAATGTACACGCAAACATCAACGATCGAAGTCAAAGTCATCTTCAATACGCAAACATAAACGCCCTTGCACAGGTATGTGAGTTTATCAAAAGTTTCTGATAGCAAAATCAAATGCGTTCCCCCTGTAGTGAACGCCACTCGATGAACCAGAATTGTGCTAGCCATTGATGGCAAGCGCCAAAGTGAACGTGTTAAACAATCACGATATAAAGACTGGAGGTCGGTTTTGGACCACCCCGACTTTTAATAAAGACATACCATGTATTACAGGTAACAGGTAGATTCAAATTGTATAGCTTTTTTTTGATGAACATATCATAAACAATTAAAATTGCCTTGTTTCGCAATGTTTCACAAACTAAAAGAACATTGAACTCATTTTGCACACAGGTCGAATATATTTCTTCTCTGACTTTGGAGGAATGAAAACGTAAAATGGCACTAAAACGCTAGAATGAAGAGAATTCACCATATCATCAAATTGTCAGCGTTATGACACCATTGAAAATTCAGTAGGAAGCACGGTTGCGTTAGGACCACTTTCCCCTATAGGATGAACTTTTGGAAGGGGAAAGGGAGATCTCAGAGGAAAGTAAGAAGTATTCAGAGTAATAAAAAAACATAAAAAATAGTGTATCGCTTGCTACAATACGGTGAAAATCTTATTTAATACAACTTATTTATTGTGTGACGTGACAACGCTTCGTGGAGACTATTTATTCGCACAGAGTGCGTTGTCACGTCACAAAATGCATGTTCTTGCGAGTTTTTTGAAAAACTGAATAAACAGGAATCTTCGTTCATCTTTCATTGCCAAATCATAGAACAAAGTTTATTTGTATTGGGTTGAGGAAAAAAGAATCGTATATTGTCAATATATGGCAACACTTAAACATATTTTGCGTTGTACTTATCGCATCGGGTCATACTATACAGTGTTGTGATTGTCCTTTTCAGTCTCAAGTTATGGCGCGTCAAAGATGGAGTCCACCACGCAAGAAATTCGCCGTATTTAACGTTTTTACTACCTGCGAGGTAAAACTGCAACGAAGGCGGCCGAAAAAATTCGTGTAGTTTATGGACCCGATACTGTAACGATTCGCACAGCACAGCGTTGGTTTGATCGACTTCGTTCTAATGTAGAGGCTGTCGAAGATACACTCCGTACTGGTAGGCCAATCGTCGTGGAAACCGTCGACAAAATCGTTAAAATCACCCAAGTAGACCGGCATGTGAGCACTCGCTCGATTGGCCAGAAACTGGGTATAGACCATAAAACCGTTTGGAACCATTTGCAGAAGAATGGATTCCAAAAAAAGCTGGATGCATGGGTGCGACACGATTTGACGCAAAAAAATCTTTTAGACCGAATCAACGCCTGCGATGCACTGCTGAAACAGAACGAACCCGATCCATTTTTGAAGAAAATTGTGATTGGTGATGAAAAGTGGATCACGTACGACAACCTAAAGCGAAAAAAGTCGTGGTCGAAGCGCGGTGAGCCGGCCCAAACAATCGCCAAGCCCGGATTGACAGCCAGGAAGATTTTGCTGTGTGTTTGGTGGGGTTGGAAGGGAATCATCCACTATGAGCTGCTCAACTATGGCCAGACCCTCAACTCGGTTCTCTACTGTGACCAGCTTGACCGTTTGAAGCAGGCGATTGACCAGAAGCGGCCAGAAATGATCAATAGGAATGGTGTTGTTTTCCACCAGAACAACGCTCGGCCTCACACATCTTTGATGACCCGCCAGAAGGTACGGGAGCTCGGATGGGATGTCCTATTGCACTCACCGTTTAGTCTGGACCTGGCTCCAAGTGATTATCATCTCTTCCGGTCCATGCAAAACGCTCTTGGTGACACTAAGTTGGCCTCAAAAGAGGCTTGCGAAAACTGGCTGTCTGATTCTTTTGCAAATAAGGAGTGGAGGTTTTATAAGGGGGGGATAATGAAGTTGCCTTCTAAATGGCAACAAGTTTGCGAACAAAACGGCGTATATTTGACTTAAATTTGATAATTTGAAGTATGTTAAATAAAGCGTCAAATTTCGATCAGAAATACGACATTTTCCCCAACCCTATATGTATTGAAACGGAACTGAAAATACAACATTAATGTTCAAAAGTCGGAATCCGCAAAAACACAGGTGTTGTTACGTCACAAAAGTATTGGGCTGCGAATTCAACTGCAAAATATACTCCAACTGAAGATTCTGTAGGAAATTTTCTCAAATTCACTTTAAAATCGTTTACCATTTGGAAATCGTGTGATGTATACATGAAAACAAGAAAAAAAAACCTGTTTTTAGTGAGTCAAACCGTTGTCACGTCACACTGGAATGGGTCTATTCTTTGTACTCAAATGGTTTGTTTTTGTAAATTCACTTTCCAGTTTACATCACATTTTCATCTCATCGATGACCAACTTTATAAACATAATTCTCTCTATTCCGCGTGACGAATGGCGTAAATGGCTCAAGTCACAATGTTCCCGAAAACGAATGGCTTAACTGTGGCTTGTTAGTATGTTATATACTCACATCGACTCTCGAGAGCAACGCAATGCCGATTTTTATTTTTCGGCGGGTTATGATTAGCCGAAGAATGGTTTCGTTTTCAGTGACTTCTTGATGCCGATATAAATTTTTCACTTCTTTAGTACAGCTGAAAACATTGCATGAAAACATGTGGCTACATTGGGTTTCATCGTGAAGTGACCATCAGATGAGTTAATATTTGTACAATTCAGACGCTGTCCAAATGCAGGTCGATTAGACGCTGTCTAAACAGGCTAACGTTTTTTTTTATTTGGCAGACTTATCTCACTTCTTAACCAGGCGAACCTAGCCAGAATTTTCACCTGCCCCCGGGCTTCTGAATGCCAAAGGGGGACTAGGCTCTGCGGAATGCACGTATCTGCATGCTCGTGCTGTTTCAGTCCTGACCGAGAAATTGTTTTTTTTTTTGGTAGACTTATCTCACTTCTTAACTAGGCGAACCTAGCCAGAATTTTCACCTGCCCCCGAGCTTCTGAATGCCAAAGGGGGACTAGGCTCTGCGGAATGCACGTATCTGCATGCTCGTGCTGTTTTAGTCGGACAATCGCGCAGGTGCTAAGGATGACCGACTTTTGGATGCCGGCCAATTCCTTCTCGATGTTCAACACCTTTAGCGCTTCCAGAAGTGTCTTCGGGATAATTCCAGTTCCAGAGAGAACGACTTGAACAATTCTTGGGACCTCCCTTAGCCCCCACAGTTCGTTGAGCTCCACGGCCAATGGTCGGTACTTGCAGATTTTGCGACCGTAGGTCTCCTCCAGATTCTGGTTCAGTGGAATAGCGACATCGATGATGGTGACTTTGCGGTCGCTCTTGTCGTAAACCATTATATCTGGGCGGTTGTGGTGGATCGAGAGGTCGGTCCGAACAGTGCGATCCCAGTACAGCTTGAAATGGTCATTTTCCAGGACAGGTGCAGGCAGGTACCGGTAGTTTGGTACGTTGTCTTCCAGTAGAGCACATTGGAGCGCCAGTTGTCGATGAACAATACGGGCCACGTTGTTGTGGCGCTCGGTGTAGGCTGCGTTGGCCAAAACGGGACAGCCTCCCATGATGTGCTCTATGTTTTCACCTGGTTGATGACACATCCGGCAAATGTCATCAACGTCTTGATGCCAGACGTACCGCCTGCAGTTTCTCGTCGGCATTATCCTGTCCTGGATGGCTATCATGTCGGCTTCTACTACTGAAGAGAGCTCACCACGCGTTAGCCACAGATTAGATGCGGCCTTGTCGACGTGTGGCCGGTCCAGTTGATGGGGGTGGGCACCATGTACTGCCTTCTGCTTCCAAGCTGCAATCTTCTCCTCCACTGTCTGCAGATTGCAGTTTAGTTGGTACTCCGCTTGCGCCAAGTGCAGAGCGCTGTATCCTCTGTCAGCGGCGCAGACAGCCCGGTATAGCGCGTTTTGGTTGGCGCGTTCTGCGAAGTACTCGGGCAGTTGTCGTACCTGGGCAACACACAGTGCAGAAATGACCTTTTTTTCAATTAAACGGTTTTTATTTCAATTTTAAACTTCAGATACATTGTACAATTTGTTTACGTTTTACAATTTTTTTCTCCTTTTCTTTATACCTCTACCTAATTCTACATGTTACAGGATGCCGTTTTCCCGCGGCCGTCTCGGGGTTAAAATGTTAATCGTTAGTTGGGAAGGGATCTTAGTCTACACTAACCTAACTTAATCTAAACTATACCGATTACCCGCGGTATTCTCGGGATTAACCTACAGCACACTGACATTTCCTCGCTCACACAACCATACGCTCATCCAGTCATCCATTACAACACATTCACCCAGTCACCAAACTCTTTTTTATTAAATATTCCTAAATTCCCTTCTTTTATCGTATAACAGTTTCTGAAAATTTGCCACATTCCCTTCAGAAAAATTTCTGATGTTGTATTCGACAGCTACTGTTACTAACCACAAACAGGTTTTACTCTGGAAATTCTTAGAGTGTATATCTTTTGTTATTATTTCTCCAGGATCACTAATATTCAGTTTTAATCTGTTTTTAATTCTTAACGCAACCCATTCCCAAATACTTCTACTTCCGTTGCACATTTGCATTCGATGTTTAACCGAATCTATCAGACCACATGTGGCACATAAATTATTATCAATTCCTCTAATATTGTGTCTCTTTGGTTGGAACAATGTCATTGAACATTAAAAATAGAGCTTCTTTGGTATTCGAATCGACATATGATTTGTTCAAATTTCCCCACATCATCTCCCAAGGATTGTTTGGGAATTTTGTTTGAATATTTGGGACAGTATTTTTACTGCTACGAAGAAAGGAATATATCGATTTAGTTGATATTATCCCATCCTGCTCGGCCACTTCAAGAGAATTTGCAACCTATTCTAGTGCATTTCTTGTCACTGTTGGGTTCTTTTGAGCTAACATGAAATTATCTTTTCCTCTGTTTTGGTGCGAAAGAATGTTTCTTATAAATAGTGCCTTTGTTTTGCTTTCTACATCTACCAAGGACGTGCGTGTTTTGCTTTCTACATCTACCAAGGACGTTTTCGTGCTCCCGTGGCCGAGTGGTTAGCGTCAAAACCTAACATGCCGGGGGTTCGGGTTCGATTCCCGTTCTGGTCGGGGAAATTTTTCTTCAAAGAAATTTCCTCTGACTTGCACTGTGGTCACGCGTATTCTAGAGCTTGCCACTCAGAATACATTCAAGGCGTGTTATTTGGCATAGAAATCTCAACTAAGTACTAATGAAAATGACGCAAGTAATACTACGTTGAGACGGCGGAGTTCCTCTAGGAAAGTTAGTGATATAAGAAGAAGAAGAAGATCTACCAAGGACAGACCACCTCGAGCAACATCTAAATATAGTTGATTCATTTCTACCTTATATAACCCCAGACCTTTGAAGATGAATTTACGGCAAATTATTTTCATTTCCGCAATCTAACAGTTATTTGGAGGATAGATTTGCGACAAATACCACAATTTCGAAAGAATCAGATTATTCAATATCCAAGCTTTCTGAAAAATGTTTAAGTTTCGTTTCTGATGAATCACAATAAGATATTTTATTGTTTGAATAATCGAAGAGTGGTTATGATCGACAGTATCTTTGAAACTATCATATATGTCTATTCCTAGAATTTTCAAAGATAAGACCTCTTTGAGAACATGTGGACCTGAAAAACAGTTGTTTATTCTCATATATGCATATTTTCTTGTATTCAACTTAATTCTAGCATATATGCTAAAATAGTTGATCAGCTCCAGGACCTAATCGAATTCGTGGTTGTTTCGAATAACTATGTAAATATCGTCTGCATAGGCAATAACCTTGACAAAGCTATTGTCTATGAGCACTCCTTGCACGTTGTCATATAGTATTCGAATCAGGGCTTCAATATAAAGTACGAATAAAGCCATGCTAAGGGGACAACCCTGTCGTACGGATGAGCTAACTGGAATATTGCTGGTCAAAAACCCGTTAAATAAAATTTTTGACGAAGAATATTTGTAAAGATTACGAATACACGTCACAAAAACTTGAGGTAAACCAAATCTTGCGAGTACCAGCCACAAAAAATTATGATCAACTCGATCAAAAGCTTTATCTAAATCTAAGCTAACAAGAATCATTTTGAACCTTTTTGACTGTTTTGCTTTGATTGTCAGATTTCTAAGTATTTTGATGTTAGGAACACAATATTTCCCTGGTAAACAAGCTGCTTGGCCTGATCCGATTAATTTAGGCAACAAAGACTGAAGTCGGTTCATCAGAATTTTAGTGAAAAGCTTGTAATCGCAGTTCAACATATTAATTGGTCTTCTGTCAGATAACTCAAATGATTTTCCCTTTTTTGGTATTAAAGTAATAATACCTTCAACAAAACTAGGTGGAGGTAATGCACCCGACAGATACAAATTGAATAAATTGTGCAGGTCATATTTAATTTCTTCAAAAAACAAGGAATAAAATTCATACGTAAGTCCATCTGGACCTGGACTTTTTTTCCTGCTAGTCTGCTGTAGGACATGGGACAACTCATCTAACTCAATTGGTCTACACATCTCCAGATTTTCCTCCATGGTAATATGAGTGTTGATGAAACTCAAAACATTTTCTACTGCAGGATGAAAGGTATGATCATTTTTGAAAAGTTTTGAAAAATACTCCTCTAAAAATGGTTTGAGTTTACTGGGCTTTGATGTAATTTCTCCATCAACTGCAAGTTTCATTGTGTTTTTACCATAGTTATTAACAATATTCTTTGATATTTGAAAAAGACTAATTTTTTCATCATTCAATATTGAGTCACTTGATACTTTAAGTTTGAGATTGTTGGTACGATTCTGCTCAATATTCATTAACCTTACCCTGATAAATGAAAGTTCCCCTGAGACATCCCTCCCATTCTTTTGCTCTTCTTATATTTCCTTCAGACAGCCATACAGGAAACTTTTGGATGATTCTATCTGTCGGTTTATTTCAAAGGATTTTGCCGTAAAAAAGGATTTGACTTTTGGTTTGAAATGTTCATTCCACCACCTAGAAAAGTTTTCTAAATACACAGTTCTGTTTCTCAAATCGCGAATCACGGGTAAAAACTCATCGTAAATGGTCTCATCACATAGAATCGAGGTATTTATCTTCCAGTACCCTTTCCCAATAGGTGTCACTTCTGAATTGGAATCAACTTTATAATTTAATAATAATGCGTGATGGTCAGAAAAACTCGTAGCATTGGATTCTATAGTATCAACACAATTAAGAAAATCTTCTGGTGCATATATTCTGTCCAGTCTCGACATGGAATCACCTCTATAAAAGGTCACCTCGACATGGAATCACCTCTATAAAATAAAGCATCGCGTTCTTCACGATATTTCGAGCCAGAATGAGCATATATATTAATGAAGTTCAATCCTTCAATTGATACAGATAGTATTCTCCCACTAGGATGCATCAAAACATTAGAAAATTCCAAATTTTTTCGGATAAGAATTGCTGTTCCATTACATTCATCACTCGAATTGACAATGGAAAGATGGCTAGGCAGGAAAGCAAAGTTTTCAAATGCAGCTTCTTGCAAAAAAACATAATCAATGTCATTGTTCCAAACAAAGTCTTTCAATAAACCACGCTTAACGGTGGACGTAATTGCGTTGATATTAATGGTAGCTATTTTCCTTGAAAACATGTCTGTCTAATAAAATAGGAACAGCAAGAAAACGTACTATTTACTTTGTCTTCTTTGCTTCTTGCAGTTCACTATCTTCTCGACGGTGTGACCTTTCTGCTGACCGGCGGTCGCCAATTTTTTGTTGTCCTGCTTCTTCTCCGTTGTGCTACGGTCGTCGTCGCTGCCCGATTCTACCTTCGCTCGCTTCAGCTTCGTTTGTCGATCCGTTTCGGAAATATTCTCGTTCACGAGTTCGTTCGATTCATCGGAAATTGTATTGACTGCTTTCTCATTGATGTCGTTTACGGCTATCTGCGTTGCTGTGATGGGTGTATTACGGGTGGTTGACGGGGTGGCCGGGATGGCCAACGTAGACGCTTGAGATGGTAGTGGTGAGTTTGACCTTGACGATGCTTTGTTACTGTCGGTCATTGCACCGCTTCCATTCTTTTGACCTAGCGGAGTCATTGTAAGCGAAAGGGGTTCGCTGTTATCAATGATCGGTTTTCTTCGTGACACTCCAGTGGGTTGATATCCATCAGCTTTCTCACTGTTTTTCGAGATGGCCGCCAGTTTTGGACATTTCGATTTCACATAACCTTTTTCCCTGCTGAAAAAGCATTTGTTTTTCAGCCCGTCGTAGAATATACGGGCTCGAAAATGACCGATGTAAATATGCGCTGGGATTTCTTTCGACACCTCCATGTGGACTCCTCTGATTCCCGTGAAAATGTTAACCTTCATCTCATTGGGGAACTTTTCTCGCACGTGTTGTCGGATTGTCCCATATTGTCCCAGTACGTACTGGATCTCACGATCATCAATCTCCGGAGGAAGATTAAAGATTCGCACGTTCCTGAAGATCCGCGAAGCCTGGTCAATCGAAACTTGTGCCGTGGTTTTGTCCTCGTACTAGAACACGTAATGATCTTCCGTTTCCGCCATGAACTCCGTAAATGTATTTTCGTCTACAAATTTAATGTAGAACTGGCCACCATTCTCATCCTTGTAGATGCTGTGAATGCTCGCTGCCGAAATTCGAAGATTATCCATTGAAAATCTCAACACTTCCAAATACGAAGGTGTCTTGCTTCCCGGTCCTAAATTAAGTTTCACCGTGTTCTTTCGCACGCTATTTGACATTTTCACTCTTCCTTAGTAGAAAGATTCCACTTAAAAAAATTATCACTATCGCAAAAAACAATAGCCACCGAAGGCTATTGTTTAAAGTCGAGATCGCACTTTGTTGGACACACTCTATAAATACGCGAGCTCACGTCCGCGAATGTTGGTAAAGATAGCTTTGTTTTTTCGCTCCATATTTTCAGTACTGAATGAGAAACTAAATAGCATTCTCGTTGAACTTCAGAGCGAGAGATTTTCCCACATCTCTTTCTCTCTGAAAATGAGTTTTGGGTGCGAAATTTCAACATTCGTCTCTTCCTTCCATTTCAACATCGAAAACCAGATTGGTTGTCTGAATACTTATCTCGCAGCTGAGCGAGAATTTCGAGCTCTGCGTGAAATCATTGTCTGGCAACTACAGCTTCAAGCCAGTAGATCTAGTAATTTATTGGAGCCAAAGAACATAGTCTCCTTAAATAAGTTCAGTTACTGAACACAAAATTATTGGAACACAAATCGTTTGTTAACCAAGAATCTAATACCTCTGGAGAAATTTTGGAGAACTTCGGAATTTCCTACATTAAAAGATTGTAACAATAGACTCAAATGCTTTGGCTATTCAACAACGAGTATTCTACAATATATCCAATAACTCGAGAATACCTCAGCCGGATGGTGACATCAGTTTCAGCTAACGCAAAAAATGCTTTTCCGCTGTTTCACCCTTCAAGAAATGAACAAACAAAACCACCTTTTTCAAAAGCTTTAAAATGTTTGTAGTATAGAAGCAGACTCTCTCAGACTGAACGTCAGCGTGGGATTGTACAAAAAAAACAAGTCTAAACGATGTCAACGGGGATCGAACCAAGCCAGTCTAGAATGCAAGGCTGTTTTACACGATCACGGTATCCATATAGCTACTGGTGCTGTTGCATAAATGCGTGATAATATTACACCTCATTATAAAATGAAGTTGGAGAGCATGAACGTGTATTTATTATTTATATCCTTCTTGGTCTGGGTCGTGTATGTGACAAAGTATACTAAAAGCTTTAAGGGGAGTGTGGAAGGTCGAAAAAATCGTTTTTTTTTTGCTTTTTTGGGAGGCTCATGCCCTCAAAATGTTTTCCTAAAAGGGTTTTTCGATATTTAATTTCGTCGGAATGTTACTGCCAAAAGTATGAGATCACCTCAAAGAATATAGTATGGTTTTACGAATTTTCAAACGCGTTTTTCACGAAACCATGATTTTTGAGCTGATAGCATGTAAAAAAGAATTATTAAATCGCTACATGAGCTTCTAAACCGCCATTTCTCATGAAAAATAACTCATTTTTAACAAAAATGGTCGCCATTTTGGAATTTTCAAAACCCCTATGTAAGGCTTCAGGTTTCAAAATATATATTGGAATTCGTTCTGCAACACCCCGTTGCTTCAGAATCGATACCACCAGCAAGGTACCAGTTTTTAGACAGCATCTACGCATCCAGCTGTCAACGGCGTAATAATCATTATTCGTGCACTTAAAAAATGGGGAATACATCTTCAAATATACCCTAAACAATAACCAAAATACCCGAATACTTCACTTCACTCCTAACATCCGCAGAAAAATTATGAAAACCTTTTATTTTTCGACTTCCCAGACAGGGTCCCCCATTAATACTTGCTTATTTGCAATGTGTCTCTTGTTTCGCTCGCTCATATTGATCTTATATTGCTATAAAGCATATATATTATACAAATGCTATAGCAGTATTTGAGAGTAGCACATTTTCTGTTTTTTTAGGCTCATTTAATAAAATAAATCGGGATGCTAAAATATGTGCTAAAAATTAATTTTAAGTGTAGAACTGGCGCTACAAACAAGAATCGATTTTGATTAACTTCCGGACGTATGGCACAATTCGTTTTTATGGGATTGTTGTCAGCTTAGTTTTAGACAGATGTTAGTTGTAAAATTTCTAGAACACTGAATTTCTTATTTACGCGACTGATGCGTTTGCGCAAAAAAAATCGCGTTATTTCGAGCAAAACGCGTAAAACAATCGCGTAATTTACAAAAACCCCCCTAACAAAACAAAATTGTGTGAAGTTCACTTCAGCGCTTTCTCATTCATGTCTGTAGATTATACACGATGGAATGCAAAAAGCACACAACAACAAAAAAAATCGCATAATTTCGAGAGAATCGGGTAAAAAAGATTGCCCCATCATTGGCTCGCACTTGTCACAACCATACTCGCACACGCATTCACGTAAAATAAAATCACGCAAAAAAAAATCGCATAAAAAAAGAATCCAATGTAATGCTTTTTCAAGTAGTTGATTAAATTAAATCATTCCATGACCGTATAAGGCAAATGCCCCGGGAAGTGCCCTTGGAAGTTTTTTTGTGGCCTTCGTGCTTAGAAGCAAAACAAAATTAATTTTGATAAATATGAAATTTTTATTCCCTGTTCAAAAAGAAGATAACACTCATATAGAATAAGTAGATAACTTGGAGAAAGGCTTTTCGATTTTCCAAAAATCGATTCTCTGTTATCAATTTAATCAGTGAATCGATCACAATGCCGTTTAGAAAATCGATTCGTCAAGGTTTATCTTTTTATAAAGATCACCCAATCCCACCTGACACCATGCGATTATCAGCCGTTCCTATCAATGCACAATGGTCCAGGAGGTGCATTTAAGTGGAAAGTAGCATTTAGAGCTCGACAGTTATTCTCCAGACAAAAACGGTCTTTGAGAGAGTTGTACATATAATAGAGCGCTCATTTTCATGTATTCAAAAATAGGATGACCAAAATTGTCTATGAAATAAAAAATATTACTTTCTTATCTTTATAGATAGAGGTAAACATAGTTCGACAATGTTGTAGCCTCAGTTATTTGAGTCATATTTGTATAACAATGTTTTTTTCTATCTCTTGAAATAACCGATATAGTGCTTTTTTTCTAAGTTGCACCATGAAAAAACTGTTTTTTTACTCTAACTTTTATATTCCAAATTCTACATACAAACTGTTTTCGAAAGGCTCAACTCAACTTCACTCAAAGTTATTGATATTTCTTCCCAAAAAATACGTTACCGGCAAATGTTCCTCGTTCTTTCTGGGGCAAACATGAACAAAGTTTATTGTCGGCATAGCATAGTTCACTCTACATAATGTGTGATTTTCAAAACCATGTTATTTTCCTGTTTGAGTAAATTAAAATTGAAATTGAGAGTTTTTCAGTAAAAAATAATCAATAACTTTGAGTAGGGTTATGATGTTGACAAGTTCTGCATAGCAAAGTGTTGGTCTTGATAAGCTCTCGAAGGCAGTTTTGATGTGAAATTTGAAATATAAAACTTAGAGCAAAAACACCGCTTTTTCATGGTCACCCTAATGCAACTTAGGGAAAAAGCGCTAAATCGATTATATTAAAAGACAGAAAAAAGCATTGTTCTACAAAGTTGTTTAAAATAATTGGGGCTACAACATTGTCTAATTATTTTTATCTTTATCTATAAAGATAAGAAAATTAAATTTTTTATTTCATCGACAGTTTTGGTCACCCTATTTCTGAAAACGAAGACAGTTTTCAAAAATAGGGTGACCAAGGGTGACGAAGACAGTTTCTGTCCAAGAAATAAATGTCGTCGACAAAGTTGTGTTTTAATTAAGTTGCATTAGGGTAATCATGAAAAAAACGGTTTTTACTCTATCTTTCATTTTTAAAATTCTACATCAAAATTGCCTCGTACGACTTTTAGAGCTTATTAATACCAATATCGTATGAAAGCCGATGCCGTCTGCTGGGAATGGATTCACTGGAGAAGAGACGGAACATAATTAAAGCCACATTCGTCGGAAAACTTCTTCTTGGCGAGATCGATGCCCCATGGATTCTCGCTCGAATCAATATTAACGTTGTACCACGACCACTCAGACAGCGGAGTTTCCTTCGACTTCCACCACACCGAACAGATTATGCTCAGCACGAACCAGTTTCATCTATGTGTGTTCTTTTTAATTCTTTTTATTTTTTGTTTGATTTCAATGAGAGCTGTACAGTTTTCCGTGATCGAATTTTAAATGTAGTTTAAGTGTAGTATTCATGTGGACCTTGAAGTCCGATGGATGAATTGTAAAACAATAAACAATATTTTGCGATGCAGAATTTGCCAATATATTAATCCTGCTCAAAGTTATTGATGGGTTTTCACCCAAAAACTCATGATTTCAAATTTACTCAAATACAAAAAATTACATATCTTTCAAAATCACATATTACACCCAAACTAGCGTTGGCAGAAAACATGTCATCTTTGGCAGAAATGATGCCATTTAGTGTGCTGTTGAGTCAAATGCGCAAATAATGAGCTATTTTGAAAGCTTAAAAATGGTTTGTATGTATGCATGCAGACATCTCTTTCTGTTTTCTTTTCTCATTTTATTTTGGATTGTGCCAAAAAAAAGTCCATGCGACGTCAATGGGGCTGGCTGGAAGCTAAGAAATTTTTCAGCAAATACGTGATAATATTGAACCTGATTATAAAATGAAGTTAGGAAGTGTTTTCTAAGAGTAAAAAAGGAGCGCATGAAGGAGAACAATATCTATCTCGGTATGGGCCGTGTATGTGGCAAAGCATGCGGAAAGCTTATTTGTCTTTTGTTTCGCTCGCTCGTATTAAACTTGTATTGCTGTACCATGTATATTACACAAATGCTTTCCAGTATTTGTGAGTCTTGACATTTTCTGTTATGTTATGTCTCATTTAATGTCATAAATTAGGATGACAAAACATGAGCTAAAAATCAGTTTTGGGTGTATATAGAGTGAAATTGGTTTTCTTTCAAATTCCGTCAACAAACATTTTTTATGTTTGCCCCAGGAAGAATTTCAAACAATTGAAGAGAGCATATCTTTTGGGAAATAATATCAATGAGTGAAGTTGTGTCTTGACAAGTTCTGCATCGCGAAATGTTTGTATTAGTATGTTCTAGAAGTCTTTCGAAGACTGTTTGTATATGAAAGTATATGTAAAATATGAAAGTTTTTTTTCATGGTGACCCTAACGCAACTCAGAAAATAGGCGCTATATCGGTTAATTCAAGAGATAAAAAATTTTTGTCATACAAAGATGTCTCAAATAACTGAGGCTACAACATTGTCAAACTATGTGTACCTCTATCTATAAAGATAAGAAAGTGATATTTTTTATTTTGTAGACAATTTTGGTCACCATATTTTTGATAAAATGAAAATGAGCGCTCTATCATATGTAACAACTTTGTGGAGGACCGTTTTTTTCTAGAGAATAACTGTTGAACACTAAATGCTAATTTCCACATAAATGTATCTCCTGGACCATTGTGCAATGGTGAATTTCAAGGTGAAAAACTCACCTCAAGTAAATTATGTGAAATTCGACTGTTTTGTATCGTGATTTCTTTATTTCGAAATATGCTTTGCTAAGTATTGCAAATGTTGTAAAGTGGCAATGGTATTGATTTTCTGGAAATAATGGCCATGAAAAACTCAGCAACATATCCATTTATTATGACTTATTGGCAACTTGTTGCATCCAAACCATTTGCGAGTGCGCGTGTTTTTCTTTTGCAATAAAATAACTGTAGGGTAGGGCGGGGCTAGTTGGTCATTTTTGAATAAATTTGGTTATAACTTTGTAGTACGAAGTTTTGCGTTAGAATGTTATGTACCACAATGAAGCTTATCTTTTACCCTTTCAATGAAAAATAACCAGTGAATCAATTATTTGACATTTTTCTTTTATTTAACGTATTTATATTTCAGAATAAATTGTCCAACTAACCCCACACACGGGGTAAATTGGTCAATAATAGGCATGTTATTTTTGAGCAAATAATGAGCGTTTTTTCCATTAGAAGTTTCCTTCATTATAAATAAATTAAATAAATCAAAACAAAAACAGTTAACTAATGTCATGTAGCAAGTAAAAACACAAATTAATGAAAATTTCAAATTCTCATCGTTGAAAATTAGTCAGACAATCTATTCTAGCGATTCCCTCTTTCTTTCACTTTGTGGCAAACCAGAGATGCCAGGTTTGAAGACATGTCTTTATTTTGAAGACATTTGATTTTGTGAAGACATTTTATTGACATTATGAAATATGTGATATTATTTACATGAAATTCTAACTATTGGCCGAAAATATCGTCAAAAAGTAGGGCTTTAGTCTCAGCGAACGTAGTAGTCCGAATACATATTGTCTCTAGAAGACATTAGTTCATTTGCGCTTGTGAAATTGAATGTCTATTATTTTGGCCCTACTATACAATAGATTAACCTAGATCTTTCAAACGACCACTTCACAAATCGAAGGTTTTCCGATTACATACCTTTTCTACAATTAGTTTCATGAGTATGGTTTCAGTTACAACCAAAATTTCAAAGCTGAAATTAACAAATAGAGTTATCACAGTTCCGTCTTTGTGTGAAGAACTTTCCTTCGATATTATGGTGAAGACATTTTCTCGTACCATGTCAAGACTTTTGAAAACAAAATCACCTGGCATCCCTGCGACGCACAACCGCTTGCATTCTTGCTTGCATTTGTTTTGATGACATTTGTACCGTTCGCCCCAAAATATATGTAAATAGCCTCCAGGTATGCTACATTACTCAATGCGTTTTTGTGAGATCTGATATCCAATGTAAGCGTTTATTATATTTAACGAAAATTTTACAGCAAAAAATATAAATATGACAATTATATTGCAAGTGGTTTGTGTGGTGGTTGTCTCGTTTCAAATACACTGGGTTTAACAGTAAAACATATGCTTTCTATATTTGTTTAGAGCTTCCGTAATGAAACACGGCATACCTGAAAATTTTATATGCGTTGCTCTCAAACGAGCAATTTGTGTGACCAACTAGCCCCTCTATATATGAAAAGGAAATTCATGAAATTTCAACAAAAATAATTTTGAAAGTGATTTCCATTAACACTTAAAGCTAATACGTACAATAAAGCTTTGATTTACGTTTGAGCCGATTTTTTTCATGGTTATTAACCAGTTTTAGTACACATTTTATAATACGCAAACCGTGAATGATTTTTGGCGAAATCGGAACCATGTCCGTATTTTTTAACCTACTTAATGAAAAGTTTTTCCGATTTGATTATTTTTTTATATCAGCAATTCGCCATTTTTCATCCATAGATCGCTAATTTTTTGGACGCTCAGATTCCAAGATATCGTCACTGACCAACTTACCCGTATGACCAACTAGCCCCGCCCTACCCTATTAAACAAACGACCAATTACATTTATTTTTATAGCATACAACATCATGTCTGTCGACTCAAGCACATTCGCATATCTTTTACCACTACTGATTCTTGATTTTCTTATCTAATAAATGCTGTATGTGATGTTGTAAGAGGCACTGCACGATCGTGTCCAGACTACACCTTTCTCTTCCAGGACCTGATCGATTCGAACTGGTCTAACACCAGCAGCTTGGGTTCACAACTCAAACGATACTCACGGCTGAGATAGGCACTGAACGAAGGAAGTGCCGACAACAAAATACGCTCCGAGACTTGAATTACAATGGTTCGGTATCAATTTCAGGCATAATTTTCTCCGCCTTCATGCATATTCATTCCGTTTGTCAATTACGAAATTTGCTCTCGCGACGATCGACCCTTGTATTTCTTATTACGCTGGTTAGTTTTGTTTGTTGTGTTTTTGTTTTCGTCGCCGTATTTTGCAGCTGTCTGCTGACTCTATCGACGGGTTGCCGTTTGCTTCCTGCCTCGGAGGAAATCGATTTGTGTCTTGAATAAAACGAACGACCAATGCTTCCGGCTTGGCGAAAGTGAGTGGTTTGGCATACATGCGCTAACGTCTCGGTGTGCTTCAAATGCACACCTTGGTTGACGAATGTGTGATTTCCGTGGTGGGATGGTATTATTTAGAACAAAAGCCCAATGCGATCAAACGACGAACAGTTCGTTGAATCTCGAACCATCCTTATATCTTCTTATATCTTCTGGATATCTATCTTATATCTTCTGGATAGAGTAATACAAACTGGTTTCAATCTCCAAATGTCGAGTTTGGTTTATGCTCTATCGAATTACAGTTTAATAAAAATGATAATGGTAATTAAACAAATTTGTGAAATTTCTAAGATCGTTTGAAATTGCTGTGTGCATTGCATCTAAAAGTGAACATCCGAATAGTTCGCACAGCCGCAGTCATTCGCATAAGCAAATCGTATAAACACAACTTGCATAACATACACTGAGTGCTAATTGCAACAAGCATCCATACAGTTGCGCTAAAAATCTGCAACTTTACCATCTCCTCCGGCACTTATTGGCGTGGTAACATAACATTTCAAATATTCCATCATAAAGCATCACCAAGACAGCATCCACATCATTACGCTAGCAATTTTCCTTCCATTTTTTCAATTAGTCCCTCGTCATTATGCAAAAAAAAAACTATTTGTTTGATGTTCGCCAAGAGAGTGATTGATTAAGCATTTTAGTACCCATCAAATTCGACGTCGCCGAGGCTCGGAGAAAAATCTTTAGCCAAGTTTAAGCACACGTTCGTGAATGCATCTCCGAGGGACCCACGACACGACCCACCGCGAATAGTCGCAGCCGCAGATTTTAGAAAGTCGCTTCGGTCGGTGGCTTCGAGTAAATAGAGCTCAATTGTAACGTGAGTTGTAATTTAAAACGTGAACCTCGGAGGTATCTTCCCGGTGAGGTTGCCACCTAGACCTCGTTGGGCACGTCTCGGCGTGATACGTGAAAGTAGTTATGTGGGCACGTATGCTAATTGTTTAAATCAATACCTTCGGTGGACGGTGAGGTGAGGCGGGGTTGAAGTACAAGTGCGAACAGGTGCTGACTTTCTATTGCCAGACCCTTGTCACTAGCACTTCTGAGGGTGACCTTCTTCTCGAATTAAGTGTAAGGCTTTTGAAAAGTATGTTTTGAAGAAAAAAAAGAACCCGAACCTTGAAAATGAGCATCGAACTCGTATTAACACGGTTCAATTTTGGAACTGATTTTATTGAAATGATTATATCTCGTCTAGTCTCAACGAAGCTTGACTTTTCCGCAATCATTGAACAGGTATTTAATTCTTGTTTCATTAAATAATAAATAGATAAAATGAATATCATGCTAAGGAAAAATACAAGCGATAGAAATATATAGCTTTGAACAGTCCCTCGAGAGTCCGAAGGATTTTAGTCATCGAATGCTTCAAAACACTTTATGGTGCCCGATTAGTCAGGTGGAATAAACGGCTTAAATGGTTGCTAAGGCGCAATATGAGCTATAATTTTTGTGTCTTTGAAACTACGAGAATTTGCTCCGTAGACTTGAAATATTTCTATTTGTCGGAGAAAATCTATTATAATCTGTTAGCAAAATGTCCAACTCAATTTTCTGGCACATGCTTTCAGAAAAAAATCTGACTATTACTGGCATGGCATAGCCTATGAAATGTGAGATAAAAACATGATACTTCTAATACGCAATCATTGCATATCTCTAAAGCACATGGTTCAAATACTTTGTCACCCATCGCACGTGAGAATGTAAATATACTGCTAAGCGCTTGGCCGATACAATTCCTCTGTTTCGATAAACACGCAACACCCTCCGCCAATGGCATGATATCTCTATTTTTGCTTTCGACTGCCTTCAAACTCACCTGCAAAGCTCTAGCAGGGAATGTGGATGCAGCTAATCAACTCATTCACAGCGCCTAGGGATAAAGGGTGTGTCACATCAAATTGCATCACGGAAAAAACGCTGTAGAAATTCGCCCAGTAGACCGATCCTTTTGAAAATTTAAGACAGTAAAATAAAAACTATTAAACAACTTTTGGCATTTTCTTTTTATTCATACTTCGAGCCCAAGCCCGTATGCTCGCACCTTCCTCCGTCCATAAGGTTCTGTACAACGTCAGGTTGTAGTTTTTTTTGAACAGAAATTCATTTTCTCTTGAAGTCCGCCACCGATTTGACAACTTTTGGGTTCTTTCGGAGGGCCTGCTTCATTTTTGGGTACAAGAAATGTTTCTATGATGGTATGACGCCCCTCCCTCCTCTGAAATCGAGAGGGGGCCCTTAACAATAATACATAAATTTCAACCAAACATTTTCGGAAAACTCTGAAGGAAAATGGGAAAATCGGAAAATTCAATCACCATATGTTCTACAATTAAATAGTGACAAGCGTTGTTAGTCCATTTGATTTTTGCGCTAACGAAATTGATCTTTGTTCGAAAGTGGAAATGGATTACAATGTGACGAAACGCACTCCTATATCTTCTTCTATCTATATAAACAACAATGGATCGCCGAATTTGTTGATAAGAGCAAAACTCGAGAAAGGAATTATCCGATTTAGGACTGTCTTTATTCTATCTAATTTTCTGTATCAAATATTTATTCCATGTAACGGAGAAACATGTTATTTGCATGTGGTTGAAAAATCTTGTCTGAAGAATTGAAGTCTGAAAATAATCTGATATTATAATGACGAGTTTTGGTAGAAGTACTAGGAATTTTATAGTAAGATGTAATTTTAAAGGGTAGATTAGAGGATCAATCAATGGAAAGCTCTGCGGTTGGACCCATGAAAGTGCGCTTAGAAAGAAAACTAGTTTATTATGAAAAAAGACAATAAATTTAAAATATTTTTTCAAATATCCCGAGAATGGCTACATTTAGAAGGAAATTGATAATGAGCTTTTTTATTTTAAATCAAATCAGGATTCGTAATTTGTGGCTAAAAATGATTGTTGACATACAAAAATTCGAAGTTTCGAAAATTCATAGAAATTAGATGTTTCAAAAATAGTTTTACAATCTTGGACTTATTTTTTAAATTTTCTACATGACTTCTTTTTTATATGAAAAAAAAAATAAAAAAAACGTATCTTAGATATTGCAAATTGAAGTTTTTTTTGTATTTTTTTTTCTCAGTGTATACTTTTTCAATCTATAATATAATGTATGTTTTGTCACTCTATAACTCTTTCTAAGACACTATTTCGGTACGACTCATAGTTTTTGAGATATGAATTATCAAAGATTTCTCTTACTAAAATCGATACACCCTTTTCAAAAGTTACACTTGAGTCAAAAAATTCCCAATTGCTGAGGAAAACCAATATTTCCTTCAACCCAAACGGAATACAAACTTTCAGTCGAATCAAAAATACGTGTTTAAATGTAAAGATCAGATTGGTACGTTTCGATTATACATAGGCTGACCGAATAGTTCAAGAAAAAAAAACGGGACACGTAAACATAAAAAAAAAATATTTATTATTATATAATTTTTTAAGAATTAGAATATTCTTTAGTGATAATAAATCCAATCAACCAAGCATTCTTAGATGTACCCGCTTAGCTTCATATAACCAAGTAATATTTAGATGCTGAAGTGACTTTGCGAAGAAGATTACGATTTTCGCAAGTTTCATCATAATCACAACTCAAAAACGAAAAAAAACTGGCATAGCTAATATCAAGATATGTTATGTAAAAAATCCTTAGCTTTCAAGAAAAAATATTTAAAAAAAATGGCACCCTCCAGTCCAAGCCATGAAAACAATAAAAACGACTTCAATCAATAATTAGGAAAATAAAATACATTTTTTTCGCAAGTTCAATATCTTTTAATAGCTCAGGCTAGTTCATTGGCTTCAATATATCGATCATTAGTGGTTCAAAAGTTTTTTAAAAAAGTCATTTTTAGGAAAATGTGAAAAAATGGATTTTTGGACCAAAAACTAAATATGTAAAAGAAAATTAAAATAATAAATAATAAATAAAAAATTAATAACAGAAAAAAAAAATAAAAAATACGGGTCTAATGTTCTGCGATAAAGAACAAAATTACCACTTTTGACGAAAATCTGAAAACCACTATATCGGTTTGGCATGGAATGGCTGAGGTGCCAGATAAAAATTCAGCGGCATCTGGAATTATTTAGACCAAAGAAAAATATCAAACCTGTAGGACCAATTCACCCCACAGAAACGTGTCCATGTCACCCCACACAACACGCAAAAATTAAAATGCAATTAATTTCATTTATTGTTATCAAACTTACAGTTTCGCTACATCAAATTGTTCCTCTTCTGTAGGCGAACAGAACTTTACTGCACAATACACGAAAAGTTTGTTTAATAAGCGGGAAAACCCTTAAAACCACGATCGGAAAACTCACATTTTTTGACGATCAAAGTGCTTGTTGTGTTCATGCTACCGTTTCCCTCTACTTGTGAAGTTTTACCAAAGTTTTTTTTACTTTAGGTACATACGGTTCAACAATAGAAAGAAATGACATTATAAAAAATCCAAGTTGAGCCGCAATTTTTGAGATAAAGGGGTGGTCCAAATCACCCCATATGACCAAATCACCCCGTGTTACCCTACCATTGCGTGCGTGTGTAGAGCTTGAACTGCAAATGCAGCGTTCGACCATACGGACGCAGCCAAGAAACAAGATCGTTAATAACTTATTGGGTAAAGATAAACCATTAATGATTTCTAATACTCATTCTCGCTCCAATTAGCAAGCAGTCGGCATATCGGTTTTGCTCAATACAAAGTTCAAGAGCAAAATCATCAGAAAAAACAAAAAAATCGTTTTGAACTGAATTGAACTTAGATGCTGAAATGGTTTAAAATCTGTGTACTGTAAGCTTTGGAGAGTGTAAATATAGTAAATTGGGTACCCTTGGATTGACAACCACCCATTACCGAAACTTCTGCTTATTTGCAACCTCACTCAGGTGAAAGCGATCCGCTTAATTACTTATGAAAAACGCGTAAAGAGGAATTGTTTTAAGCATTTCTTTGCAAAGCCTTTTGCCACTGATATGATCAAGTTCGTTTGATTGCTGAGTTAATATGATTTTGTAGAGATGGAATTTGAAATAAAAGTGTTCTTAAACTCCTATGCCGCCGTCCAATTGTGCCCATAAAGTTGTACTTCCTATGGCAGTTTCAAGGATTAACCACGTTCGAAACGCTTCAAGCCTACACCCAAACTAGCGTTGTCTGAAAGCTTTTCATTTTCGGTAGAAACCATGCGATTTCGTGCCTTGAAGCGTCAAATGAGCAAATAATATCATCTCTTCCCCAACGCTTTAAAATGTTTATATGTATGGAAGCAGGCATCTCTTTCTTTTTTCTTTTTTCATCTTTTTTTGGAATGCATCCAAAAAAAAGTCCAAACTACATCAACGGGGATCGAACCAAGGCCGGCTGAAATGCGAGGCTGTTTTACATGACTACGCTATCCACATAACTAATGATGCTGTTGAGAAAACGCGTGACAATATTGCACCTGATTAAAAAATGAAGTTGGAAAGTGTTTTCTAAGAGTAAAATTGCAGAGTATGAAGGAGAGCAATATTTATCTCGGTCTGGCCCGTGTATGTGACAAAGTATGCGAAAAGCTTATCTGTCTTTTGTTTCGCTCGCTCGTATCAATCTTATATTGCTGTACCATATATATTATACAAAAGCTTGACAGTATTTGAGAGTTATGACATTTTCTGTTATGTTTTCGCTCATTTAATGTAATAAATCGGGATGACAAAACATTAGCTAAAAATCAATTTTGAGTGTAGCGGATCGATTCTGAGCGGGGAATATCAAAACGTCGGCTGAAGCCTTTTTGTTTTTCAATCACTGACCGATTGTGTTTTCATAAAATGCGCAGCTGACGAAGCCCAATGATTACCTGACCAAACAATTATACACTGCGTTTCTTAACTATAAAACCACTCTATTTTTATAAGTTTCCAGAGATATGTAAGTAATCGGTTGAATTGTAATATATAGTAGTATATAGTATATAGAATACAATAACTTTCTGCATTTATAGGACTAGTCATTTGAACTTAATTGTGTTCAGTCACGAAACATTCACATAACTAAAATTCTAGTGTTTCATAACTATAGAACTAGATGGAAAAACTCTCACTCCTTTACAAAATTAACGTCAATTTCACATGAATTACAATAAGTTTCTAATCCATAGGTCATCTTTAGTTCTCAATCAGTTCAAATAACCCATTCGGGGTGGTTTCGACCAAGCTGCACCGTGTTGTAGCGTGTATCTCGTTCTACGCAGAGGATATTGTTCGTTTTGAGCTCTTCAAATCACTCATACTGCTTGTAAGCTACATCTACTATTTATACGATCACTCTTCATAAGTTCTTGACAGAATTTTTATTTGATGAACAATCTAACCAGTCCAGAATCAGAAGCCCCTATTCAATAAACCATGCCATGACCTTCTGGATTTTATGAATCGATGCCAAACTACCCAATTAATACATTGTTTTTGATGAAAAAACAGCAGCAAATGAGTCTGAAGTACTTCGTTGCACTTTTGACTGTTCATTCGTGTTGATGTTAAGCTATCTAAACCATCAAACCAAACCATCTAAGCCTTTTTGAGGAAATTCTCCCCATCACAAACCAAGACGATGTTAAGACGAACACAAAAGACGGAACAATTCAAAATGGTCGAAGAACCCTCCATACATATAGTTGAATTATGGTGATGAAGCTAACCCGAGTATTTAAATTTACATTGTCCAGCAGAAATTAAAAAAAAAACTCTTACTAAGAAATCGTGTGTCAAAATAATGCATGTAAATCAATAGTTTTTCTCATTTCAGCTTCGTTTGCTTTATTCTGCTACGTTATACTCAGCTAAATTCCCATTGTTAATTGGCTTCTCCTATAACAAACAGATCGTTTCAGTGGGTCGCACGACAAATAACTATCCCCATTGGGGCGCTCATGATTCCATTGAATAGATTAGACTCACCCCCTTTGTTCTGGCTGACCCCACAAATACAAACAGACATTCGCTGCAGTTCTGCAAGGTATAGCCTAGTTCTGATGAGATATCGTGTTACTACTACTCTTGCTTCAACTACATCAGCACTTAGTTTTAATGCATGTCCCGCAAGAGAACACCCTCCCCCAGTCCCATATCCATTGGGATACCTTCGCAGCGGTCCAAAGGTTCATTCAGATTAAATTGAAACTGAAAGTGCAACGAAAACAAAAATAACAACCATTAGACACACATGTGGAGGACAAACCTCGGCGCTCAATCAGTTGAAAGTGAAATTCTCCGCCCGGAGTGCTGCCATTCGTCATGCTATGGCTATCTCTCCGGACCCCAACTCCTCTTTCAACTTGGTCACTTCCAGTGCGGAATTGCATGTTAGCTTAACCCAATTTAGAAAGTTGTTTCGAAGGGCCGCTTTTCGCGCCAGCTGCCGTAGAAGAAGTGTCCAATGAACTCGAAACTCCGCCGAGGTTATAGACGAAGAGCAATGCAGCGATGCACCAGTAGATATTGGGGAAGTTAGGCTTGACTAAAAGAATATGTGAGTATCTTTTCACACTCCGCTGCAAACTGCTCCGCCTCAAACTACTGCTAAAGGCTCGAGTGTATGCTACTAGATAATTTCCGCAATCATAAATTTTAATAACCTCTCGATGCTATTTGCTCGTAAATGGTCATTGAGTGGCATCTGAAGAGCATCTATTGCATAACCGATCCGGAAGATGTATACCGTCAATGAAGGGCAAATCGCAAGTATTTCCTATATGGGGCGTATGCATGAGGGGAGAAAACAAGTTTTGTATTAGAAGAAGTTTGAGACCATGATTACATTGATAGTTGTTCTGTTGAATTCAGATGGTAATATGGATAATTGAGGAATGACAATGATATGAACACAAAGGTAGATCTAAAATTTAGGGGATCGTTCATCTGTTGATTTCAATGATAATCATGTGTAAAAAAACATTCAATCTACAGCTCTTATGCGCTCCAAGACTTAACAAAAAATTATTCTCGCTATGCAATTTTATATTTGAACTAATCTGAGAAATGCGCACTCAATAGAAAATACTTACGAATGAGCAACGAGATTCAATTCTTTCTGCACGATTTCCGTGGAGACTCAGCAGAAACCCAAATGAAATTTCAATGATCTAAGCTGTCTTTCTGATCTTCAGTTTGCAACTTTCGATTTACCATTCTCGGATTTTCATTAATTTCCCACAGTTTTTGATTCCCATCATCTTCCAGACGAGCATCGACGCTTATGGTGCTTCACCACCAATCGCCTGAGCTCATCATTTTCCGTCTTTACCATTGGCCTCTAGCCGTCAGCTCCGCTGAAAACCCCGGTTACAACTCCTCCGATGCAATGCTCCCGTACCTTCTCGTTCGTGATATACGCCAGATCACTACGGTCAATTGGATGTATTTCAAGAGTGTCAAGAGTGTTTCGAACGTTGATTGATCCGAGAGAAATATCGACCAACGTTTCCAAAAATAATCAGCTATTGAAAACTGTGGCCACATGGAACTGTCACCAGTGCCTCTGCTTAATTTTGAGGCCTGATAAACGACCCTGAATTTATCATTTCTTCATCATGGTCAAAATAGTTTGGTATTAGCGTTTCTTCTGCATTAGGTACCAGGCTAGTATATATCAATGATCAAGAATTGATAAGATCTACCGCATCTGCCAGTGCAGTCAGGAGTACTTTTTCAATCATTTCGTCGTCTATCATCCAACACCTTCAATGCCGTCTTAACGGAGCGTACCATTCGCTCCTACTCTCCATCTATGTGCGGTGCGAGAGGCGAACAAAAATTCTATCGGGTTCTTGAGTTGGTGAACAAATCTTCAAAATCGAGCTTAATCTACTTTATGATTTCTTCGCTGGTGCCATGGAAATTTAGCTCATTGTTCAAGAATTTCCTGTGTGAACCATGGACCACCGTATGACCACGACTTCAACGTCGTAGATCTCTTCGCCGAAGCTTCTTCTTCTTCTTCTTCTTCTTCAATGGCACTAACGTTCCTAGAGGAACTTCGCCGTCTCAACGTAGTATTACTTGCGTCATTTTTATTAGATTTCTATGCCAAATAACACGCCTTGAATGCATTCTGAGTGGCAAGCTCTAGAATACGCGTGAACACAGTGCAAGTCGGAGGAAATTTCTTTGACGAAAAATTCCCCCGACCAGAACGGGAATCGAACCCGAACACCCAGCATGTTAGTTATGACGCTAACCACTCGGCCAAGGAAGCACACTTCGCCGAAGCTAGGGAAGATAAATAAGAAATATAGCTCGATCAGCTGGAACGTACCTTGTGCGGTTCTCCTTTCCATTCGGAGCAAGTTCTTTGCATCAAAAATAGACTCAAACTGCACAGGTTGCAGTAATTCCTCAGCTGTCGTTAGTTTTCAATTAGTTTCACTTAGCAGCGAACACCCAACTTAGTTAGTTAGCAGCGAACACCCAACAGTTACCTGAGGCGTCATGTTTAGATGACATCATTTTTAGACACCACAACCTCAGTTTGTAGTAGTTTGTGTACAGTATGTAGATATCCCGTAAGCTCAAATCTCAACTCCACGTTTAATAAACCCTGTCGTCCTTCTCCAAGGAATGATGCGATATCCTGTAGGAATATCAAATCATTACGATAATTTTGGAGCAAAACTGATAGCAAATGATTCTGATGTATTATATTTTGATGTGCTCCTCGCGGTTTATTTGCGTTGAGGGCTCAGATAGATTAATGAATGCTTGATTAATTTCTAGAGATTAGCCATAATGCACGCTCAGTAAACAGAATAAATGAAAAGTAGTTTTTCGTCAGGGCCCGTACTCTAGTGCTCTTATTTGCAATGTGGAAAAACCTCATGTTTGGCTACGTAACCTCACCAACTACATCCTTAAACTGCATGAACCATTAGGATATTCGCTCGTGAATATCCTAATGGTGTGAAGATCTTACCCAGCCTAGTTACCGATTTTTTTCAAGAACAAGAACAAGAACAAGAACAAGAACAAGAACAAGAACAAGAACAAGAACAAGAACAAGAACAAGAACAAGAACAAGAACAAGAACAAGAACAAGAACAAGAACAAGAACAAGAACAAGAACAAGAACAAGAACAAGAACAAGAACAAGAACAAGAACAAGAACAAGAACAAGAACAAGAACAAGAACAAGAACAAGAACAAGAACAAGAACAAGAACAAGAACAAGAACAAGAACAAGAACAAGAACAAGAACAAGAACAAGAACAAGAACAAGAACAAGAACAAGAACAAGAACAAGAACAAGAACAAGAACAAGAACAAGAACAAGAACAAGAACAAGAACAAGAACAAGAACAAGAACAAGAACAAGAACAAGAACAAGAACAAGAACAAGAACAAGAACAAGAACAAGAACAAGAACAAGAACAAGAACAAGAACAAGAACAAGAACAAGAACAAGAACAAGAACAAGAACAAGAACAAGAACAAGAACAAGAACAAGAACAAGAACAAGAACAAGAACAAGAACAAGAACAAGAACAAGAACAAGAACAAGAACAAGAACAAGAACAAGAACAAGAACAAGAACAAGAACAAGAACAAGAACAAGAACAAGAACAAGAACAAGAACAAGAACAAGAACAAGAACAAGAACAAGAACAAGAACAAGAACAAGAACAAGAACAAGAACAAGAACAAGAACAAGAACAAGAACAAGAACAAGAACAAGAACAAGAACAAGAACAAGAACAAGAACAAGAACAAGAACAAGAACAAGAACAAGAACAAGAACAAGAACAAGAACAAGAACAAGAACAAGAACAAGAACAAGAACAAGAACAAGAACAAGAACAAGAACAAGAACAAGAACAAGAACAAGAACAAGAACAAGAACAAGAACAAGAACAAGAACAAGAACAAGAACAAGAACAAGAACAAGAACAAGAACAAGAACAAGAACAAGAACAAGAACAAGAACAAGAACAAGAACAAGAACAAGAACAAGAACAAGAACAAGAACAAGAACAAGAACAAGAACAAGAACAAGAACAAGAACAAGAACAAGAACAAGAACAAGAACAAGAACAAGAACAAGAACAAGAACAAGAACAAGAACAAGAACAAGAACAAGAACAAGAACAAGAACAAGAACAAGAACAAGAACAAGAACAAGAACAAGAACAAGAACAAGAACAAGAACAAGAACAAGAACAAGAACAAGAACAAGAACAAGAACAAGAACAAGAACAAGAACAAGAACAAGAACAAGAACAAGAACAAGAACAAGAACAAGAACAAGAACAAGAACAAGAACAAGAACAAGAACAAGAACAAGAACAAGAACAAGAACAAGAACAAGAACAAGAACAAGAACAAGAACAAGAACAAGAACAAGAACAAGAACAAGAACAAGAACAAGAACAAGAACAAGAACAAGAACAAGAACAAGAACAAGAACAAGAACAAGAACAAGAACAAGAACAAGAACAAGAACAAGAACAAGAACAAGAACAAGAACAAGAACAAGAACAAGAACAAGAACAAGAACAAGAACAAGAACAAGAACAAGAACAAGAACAAGAACAAGAACAAGAACAAGAACAAGAACAAGAACAAGAACAAGAACAAGAACAAGAACAAGAACAAGAACAAGAACAAGAACAAGAACAAGAACAAGAACAAGAACAAGAACAAGAACAAGAACAAGAACAAGAACAAGAACAAGAACAAGAACAAGAACAAGAACAAGAACAAGAACAAGAACAAGAACAAGAACAAGAACAAGAACAAGAACAAGAACAAGAACAAGAACAAGAACAAGAACAAGAACAAGAACAAGAACAAGAACAAGAACAAGAACAAGAACAAGAACAAGAACAAGAACAAGAACAAGAACAAGAACAAGAACAAGAACAAGAACAAGAACAAGAACAAGAACAAGAACAAGAACAAGAACAAGAACAAGAACAAGAACAAGAACAAGAACAAGAACAAGAACAAGAACAAGAACAAGAACAAGAACAAGAACAAGAACAAGAACAAGAACAAGAACAAGAACAAGAACAAGAACAAGAACAAGAACAAGAACAAGAACAAGAACAAGAACAAGAACAAGAACAAGAACAAGAACAAGAACAAGAACAAGAACAAGAACAAGAACAAGAACAAGAACAAGAACAAGAACAAGAACAAGAACAAGAACAAGAACAAGAACAAGAACAAGAACAAGAACAAGAACAAGAACAAGAACAAGAACAAGAACAAGAACAAGAACAAGAACAAGAACAAGAACAAGAACAAGAACAAGAACAAGAACAAGAACAAGAACAAGAACAAGAACAAGAACAAGAACAAGAACAAGAACAAGAACAAGAACAAGAACAAGAACAAGAACAAGAACAAGAACAAGAACAAGAACAAGAACAAGAACAAGAACAAGAACAAGAACAAGAACAAGAACAAGAACAAGAACAAGAACAAGAACAAGAACAAGAACAAGAACAAGAACAAGAACAAGAACAAGAACAAGAACAAGAACAAGAACAAGAACAAGAACAAGAACAAGAACAAGAACAAGAACAAGAACAAGAACAAGAACAAGAACAAGAACAAGAACAAGAACAAGAACAAGAACAAGAACAAGAACAAGAACAAGAACAAGAACAAGAACAAGAACAAGAACAAGAACAAGAACAAGAACAAGAACAAGAACAAGAACAAGAACAAGAACAAGAACAAGAACAAGAACAAGAACAAGAACAAGAACAAGAACAAGAACAAGAACAAGAACAAGAACAAGAACAAGAACAAGAACAAGAACAAGAACAAGAACAAGAACAAGAACAAGAACAAGAACAAGAACAAGAACAAGAACAAGAACAAGAACAAGAACAAGAACAAGAACAAGAACAAGAACAAGAACAAGAACAAGAACAAGAACAAGAACAAGAACAAGAACAAGAACAAGAACAAGAACAAGAACAAGAACAAGAACAAGAACAAGAACAAGAACAAGAACAAGAACAAGAACAAGAACAAGAACAAGAACAAGAACAAGAACAAGAACAAGAACAAGAACAAGAACAAGAACAAGAACAAGAACAAGAACAAGAACAAGAACAAGAACAAGAACAAGAACAAGAACAAGAACAAGAACAAGAACAAGAACAAGAACAAGAACAAGAACAAGAACAAGAACAAGAACAAGAACAAGAACAAGAACAAGAACAAGAACAAGAACAAGAACAAGAACAAGAACAAGAACAAGAACAAGAACAAGAACAAGAACAAGAACAAGAACAAGAACAAGAACAAGAACAAGAACAAGAACAAGAACAAGAACAAGAACAAGAACAAGAACAAGAACAAGAACAAGAACAAGAACAAGAACAAGAACAAGAACAAGAACAAGAACAAGAACAAGAACAAGAACAAGAACAAGAACAAGAACAAGAACAAGAACAAGAACAAGAACAAGAACAAGAACAAGAACAAGAACAAGAACAAGAACAAGAACAAGAACAAGAACAAGAACAAGAACAAGAACAAGAACAAGAACAAGAACAAGAACAAGAACAAGAACAAGAACAAGAACAAGAACAACTTGCAAATTGCAAATTGGAACAAAATAAACAAGAACCACTTCTGATTCATTCCATGTTCCCATCTTCGTGGATTTTATCACTTGATTCAGGACCCGATCTAGCTTCGCTGACTCCTCAAATTTCTGTGCATCAATAGCTGCTGAAAATCGTCAGTGGCGTTTTTTTGACTCCTTTGTGGTATTTTACAACAAATGTAAACATTCTGTAGATGGAGAACTCATCGATCGATCTTTAGGCATGACCTAGATGTCAGATTAGAAATCGCCTCGAGAGGTTCGTGGTTATTCCGAGTTCAAATGTTCGTCCTAGAAGATACGGTTAGAATCGTTTAAGTGCCCAACCTAGTGCTAGTGCCTCCTTCTCGGTTTAGCAGTAAGTATGGCTGCTAAAACATGATCAAACGATCAATGTAGACTTCTACAGATAACAATTGATCTGTTGAAAGCGAGCTATTAAAAGATCTAAATCAGCTATACTCAACCTGCAAGCGGCGGGCTCTTCTTGGGCCAACCTGGTGATACTTTATTTCTAATAAATTTGTTTGTTTAACAATAACGAAAACTCTGAACTTCATTGCCTATTTTTTGACATAGGACTGAGTCTTTCAGTAATTGTGCCAAATAAGAAAACAGCACGTTTTTTATGAAATAGAAATAGTAAATCCAGCGTTCGTTCTACGGGCAATGTTCGGATTTCCGCCCAATAAATGTACCTTCTGTCACTGATAAGATTATGCAGAAGGTCATAAATAAACAATTAGTGGATCATCTCGAATACCATAAGCTGATTTCATCGAAGCAATACGGTTTTCGACCTAAATCGAGTACACAAACGGTTTTATTCGACGTTGTATCCAAAATACAGAGACACTGTGATGAAAAACAAAAAGTTGCTGCAATTTTCCTCGATTTGAGTAAGGCATTTGATACCTGTGACAGAAATATTTTGATACGACGACTTAGTGAGTTGGGTGTGAAAGGTCGGTCTATGCTATGGTTTCGGAGCTTCCTAGAACGACGATCTCAATTTGTGCAAGATAAAAATGTGAGAAGTACGATGCGAAATGTGGACTATGGCGTGGTTCAAGGTAGCACTCTAGGGCCAACCTTGTTTAATTGTTATGTGAACAATTTGAAGGACCTACCCCTCCGAGGTGCTCTGTTTATGTATGCGGATGATATTGTGCTAATTTATGTTGGCGAATCATGCGAACTTCTTCAAAGTGCGATTAATGAAGATCTTTGCAGTCTAAGAGTGTGGATGAATCGACACAAGTTCACTGTGAATATCTCTAAAACAAAATACATGCTATTCAATATTCCAAAAGAAGTTAATCTGAATATTTTCTACGACGGTAATATTATTGATCGAACGGATGTTTTCAAGTACTTAGGGGTATGGCTTGATAGTGAACTAAAGTGGTCTGAGCATACCCGTAGACTAGGTGCTAAATTGGCACAGGTAGCTGGCGTGTTCAAAAGAATCTGCGATTTGCTTCCAACCAGAACGAAACGAAACCTGCACTTTTCACTGTTCCATTGTCATTTAGTCTATGGGATACTGATCTGGGGTACAGCCAATAAATCAGCAATGAAATCTCTTCAAGTGATTCAAAACAAAGCTATTAAAAATCTCTCCGGGTATTCTTGGAGAACGTCAACGGAGTTCATTCATACAAAACACCAATTGTTATTGGTAGAAAATGTCTACAAAGTCAGCGCGTGTACCCATATACACCAGATAGTACTAGAAGCGGTCCACACAAACACTCATCTAGAAAGGGTCTCCGATCAGCACCAGCACCACACCAGAAGCGGGACAAACTTAAGTATCAGCAGAAGCAATGCAAGAAGATTCGGCCAGAATTCGGTTTTGAAAAAATCTATTACATTGTATAACAACCTTAGCGACAATTTGAAACCCCGTAATGTATGTTCGTTCAAAAAACAGTTAAAAACAAGTCTGTTGTCAGAGCAGTTTCCGAATGTTTGAGTATTATTTTTGTTTTTGTCAATTTCGATCACAATTGTACGGTTTTGTTAAAATGTATATGTACCTTTGATTAATGTTTTGAATTTAAAAATGCCAAAATATTGTTAGTTAAGCTAGCCAGTCTTTAAGAGCCGAAGGCTCATAGACAAGTATTGTCGAATAAATAAATAAATAAAATAGATGTGGATAGGAAAAATATTGCAATTTGAGCTCCACCTGTTTTGAATATTTTGAGTGTAAACAACCTATTTGTGAATTTACTGCATCCAAATAACTGAGAGTTGGCTTTTGTAATTCAAACCAACGCACATACTATCATGCCGGGGGTTCGGGTTTGATTCCGGAGGACTTTTCGTCAATGAAAATTCTTCCGACCTGCATTTGTACACGCGTATTCTAGAACTTTCCACCCAGAATACATACAAGGAGTGTTCTTAGTCATAAGAAATCTCATCTAAGTACTAATAACAACGACGCTAGTTAATATCTACATTGAGACAGCAAAAGTTCCTTTCTCAATGCTAAGCGTCACAAATCATTATGGTTTGGTAGCTTGACGAAATATTAAGGTTTTATCAAGGCCATAGTTTCGATAAGCGTTTCTAATCGCTTTGAAATATTTTCCACGAGTTCAATAAAGAAGTCACGACAAATCGATTTGAAGGTCAGCTTCCTAGCTGCATCCAATCATTTTTCGGCTTCTTCCGCATCGATACAAAATATCTTCAGGCTTCTTCAGAAAGCCTTCAAAATATTTCACATGAATGTCAGCATCAGAAAATCGTTGCACGTAACTCTCCAAACATAAGTTACCCAACATGATCATCAATAACATTTTTGTCTTATTATAATGTTCGAAAAATTGAGAACATTCTTATTGAAAAGTGTAATTGACGTTATTGATGAGCGGCAGAACAAAGTTTAGAAACAGCATAATCGGTCCAGTCATGAGATCGTTTTAATGAGTCAATATACGATTGGCGGATTGATTATGGTCATACTTAACTTGGAACGCAAAGAATAGTTTTAGCTCTTCAAATCGCTCAAGATTTCGCTTAATAACTGCCTCCATCGGAAGCCATCTCGTTGCGTTGCGTTTAAAAATGAATTTAAAAAAAAAATCTGTAAATTCTGTATCTTTGCTGAAAATCTGTAATTCTGTGTGATGTTTGTGTATGTGTGATGTTTGTTACTTACTGGCCCGAAGAATTCTTCTATGGCTCAAAACAGCTCTTAGAAGCAAATTTTTGAAATCACAATAATCTATAAATCTTGGTGAAATCACAAAGTGCATTCTAAAATAATATTCGAATTAATCAGAAACGAATTGAGTTTTATATATCTTTTTTTGCTGGAAGAAGGCTTGTGTGAATTTAGGAGCGTGTTCGGATTTGTTGATGTAATGATGATGATGTTATATAATTCAATAGAGGCTTTCTTAGACTCTCAGACCTTCTCAGTCATTTGCCTCTGGACTTTAAAAAGGCCAATTTGGAAAGCTAAGCTAAACACTCGGCCTTGAGAAAGGCCATTAGGAAAGCCACGCTGCCGCTGCCATCTTGATGTGTAGCAGGATGTCAGGATGTCAGATGGTGACTTTCTCCGATCGATCAATTATTTCTTGTGAATTCCGGGTTGGAAGAGGCGTCAAACTGCTACGCCTTCCAAACCGGAGGTATTATTAAGCTGTGAGAGCTACGTTCTTCGGTGGAAAACTGAAGGTGAAAATTTGTTCCGCGGCGGTTGCTGTCGCCACCGCCACCCCACCGATTCGGTTCGAATTTCATAGTCCTATGTTAACAATACGGTCGTATCTTTGACACCTCCCTTTTTTATTTATTTATTTTTTGCGGGCCGCGACACCATACCATGTTGCTGTTCGAGTTAAGAACTATTTGAAAAATAGCGGATTGGTTCACGCACCTACCAGCCCCAGACCTTACCCCTTCCGAGTACCATTTGTAATGATCGATGCAGAACGCTTTGAATTTAATACGTTCTACTTTAAAACAGGATATCACAAATTGGCAGGACTTATTTTTGGCTTTAAAACATGTAAATTTCAGAATTAAAATTGAGAAATTGCCGATTAAGTTACATACCCAATAGTATCATTGTAAATAAATCAAATTCAAGGCCCTCGCCGAAAAGGTTCTTTCTGGAGATGTTGCTCGATTACTCTGTAATACCACATGGGTCGAAAAGTCCCGGGATTTTTAATGAAAACATTGGTTTTTTTTTGGCAAAGCTGTATTTATTCATCAACATAGTTTCCTTCGATGGCAATACACTTGGTATAGCGAGTTTCGATTCCCTTTCTGTAGTACGAAACGTCTAAATCTTCCAAATATGCCTCAGTGCCACTCTGCAGACTTCCTATTGTACTCAGGAGTGTGGTAATGAATCCATGTTTCATCAATTGCCATACAACATCGAAAGAAGTCCACTCGATTACGCTTCAACAACGCCAAACCGGCTGTTGAATCATCAACGCGCCGATGTTTTTGGTCGACGGTCAGCAAACGCGGCACTCATCGTGCGGATAGCTTTTTCATGTCCAAAATTGTGTGGCATGCCCAGTTCTGGCAACATAGGTATCGTCAGTTTAAGTCGATTAAGTGGGTTGAGCACTCGGCACATTTTCCGCCATCATATCAGCAGGCAGTCACCGCTCGGGTTCGGGAGGTCTCCGATTATCCCGCGGACGCTCATGGGCACACATTTCGGTAATCCGGTCAGGAGCCAGGATTAAACGGGATAATCGGAAACCGCCTTGAATCGAAATATTTTGAGAAAATATTAAATTAAAGTTTGTATGTGTGCACAAGGGTAGTAGAATCTTTTGGGGGACAACTCGAAATTACATGAAGACATGAATGGTCAGCCCAGGACTACCCCGTTAGCGGAAGACTACAAGTAGCAGAACTATCCTACCATGGGAGGCATGAATATTATCAGTAATGAATGATACGCTTTAAAAAAAAGTATAATTAAACAGTATGGTTGGCAGAAATTCTAATACTCCAACTGCAGGTTGACTTGAATGATACTAAAATTGAAACTTGTTGCCAGAAACAACGATTTATTTTTCAATCAATGCATTGAGCTGCATTGAGCTTGTTTGGTTGCAATACGGTAACAAAACCAAGTGATTTTATTTTAAATTATGTTTCTATGTTTAGCAGGCGATATTTAAAAAAAAGTACTGATGCACATGCACAAGGAAAACGATCAAATTATTAACACCGATATGTTCCACTTTTTTTTTTAATATAGCAGGGTAAAAATAGATCTTTTCTTTTATTATAAGGGGCGAACACGAAATTATTGCGACACCGAAAATGTCATGCAAATTTTCTTATAATGTTTAGAATCAAACTAAAATTATATATTTACTTCAAAAATCAAAAGAAAAGTTAATCGATGGAGCCTTGAGTGTAAAATTGAACGCATTTTCGCTTGATGCCCTCCATCAAAGTCTTTACAGTGTCATCCGGTACCAGTTTCTCAGTTTTTTTCCATTTTCTTAACATGTCCTTCTCGTCTTTGACTGTCTTCTTGCTCTTCCGAAGTTCCCGCTTCATTATTGCCCAGTACTGCTCCACCAGGCGCAGCTCCGGACAGTTTGACGGGTTCATGTCCTTTGGAACAAAATGGACAGAATTGGCCTCTTACCACTCCAGGACACTTTTAGAATAGTGGCATGATGCAAAATCTGGCCAAAATAGCGGAGCTTCGTCGTGCTGCTGCAAGAACGGCAAAAGGCGCTTCTCGAGGCACTCAGATTTGTAGATCTCGCTTTTTTTTGTCCCCTTTGTCACGAAAGGCTCACTCCTCAGTCCGCAAGAGCAGATGGCCTGCCAAACGAGATATTTGGAGGCGAACTTCGACATTTTCTTCTTCTTAAATTTGTCGTCCACATCGAACTTGCTCTTGCCAGTGAAAAATTCCAACCCCGGAATTTGCTAAAAATCGGCTTTTATATAGGTTTCGTCGTCCATCACACAGCAGCCATATTTTGTCAGCATCTTCTCGTAGAGATTCCGTGCCCGAGTTTTAGCCGTCGATTGTTGCCGCTCATCGCGGTTTGGGAAGTTCTGTACCTTGTATGTATGTAGTCCAGCTCTCTTCTTTGCATTCTAGACGTAGCTCGGCGACATGCCGACCTTTTTAGCCAAATTACGGCTTGAGACGTTGGGATTTGCTTTAATCATCCGCTTCACCTTTCACTCCGTCTTTTTGTTCTCCGGTCCCGGTTTTCTTCCAGCTCCTTTGCCATGGTCCAACGTCAACCGCTCCTGGAACCGCTTCAACACTCTGGAGACGGTTGAATGGTGAATGTTCAACATTTTTCCTAACTGCCGGTGCGACAGGTCAGGGAATTCCAGGTGTCCATTTTCGTTGAATCGTAAAACACGACTTCGAGTTTGACAGCATGTAGACAATACACATCAATGAGAAAGTGAGCAAAATTTGGTTGCTTTTTACCCAATGGTAAAAAAGTTATACCCTGTTAAATGTGTCGCAATAATTTCGCGTTCACCCTTTAAGTATGGATCGGGTCGACCATATGATGAAAGGATAGAATAAAAGTGGATATGCACGGATCGGGACAACCGTATGAGTACAACACGGTTCTTTTATGAACCGCAATTCTTTTTTGAACCATGGTTCTCAAATGAACGGCTCTTAAATGAACTGCGATTCAAAAAAGAACCGTGTTTCTTTAAAGAGCCGGTTTATTGGTAAAGAACCGTGGATCGTAAGCTCGTTCTGACCAACCGTGGCCTGCGGCAGTGCGGTAGAAATATATGTTTCCCATACTGCTTTTTAAGCGGTTTTATTTACCTTTTTGTATGCTTGTAAATTTTGGCGGATTACATATTTTCTCGAAACCTCATAAATATGGGTGTATAATGAAAGTACTTGACTAGTAGGACACAGTTATTATGTAAAATGGAAATTCAAGATGGCGGCCGTCAACATGGGCATCCAATGAAAGGACTTCACCAGCAAGACACAGTTATTTATGTAAAATGGATAGCCAAGATGACGGCCGTTACAAAATGGCAGACTACATTTCTTCTGAAAACCCCGTCATATGGGTATCAGATGAAAGGGCTTGACTAGTAGAATACAGTTATTTATGACAAATCCAACTCTAAGATGACCAATTACTTTTTTCATGCAACTCCCGCATATGGTTATCGAATGAAATGATTTGACATTTTCAGTTTCTCATGAAAACATTCCATTCGAAACATTTTAAAAATGTTTGGAATATAAAACGGGGAGAAAACTGTGTCTTTATCGAAAACTGATATAAGTATTTTTTCTCTATTATAGTGATTTTCAACACATTTTGGCTGGTTCGTCACTTTTACTTCCATTTTTGGAAGAATGTCGGGAGTGGAAATTGAACCCGTGACCAGGGCCCAAAATCTTCGAAGGTGAAAAATGAGGACCGACTCTACTCTCAGTAGCTTCGCTTCGACTAGAACTGATTCGGCAGCCACCGGCAACAAAATGTGACTTGACTAGAAAATGAATTGACTAGCGTTGACTAGCGAGGATGACTGGTGAACTAGTCCAGTCAGTGGTTATTTTAACAGACTCGACTGATGAATACAAATCTGCCTCTTCATTCAACTGACTTCAATCCACACTTCCATTTCCCCCTGACACTAATTCATATCCGCGTAGGCAATATTATTTTTACGTCAATATAAAGAGGGACGAAAACATGATTTCTGATGCAAAAAAGAAGTTACCCCATCAATGGACGGTTTATTGTCTATCCATCGTGAACTCAAACCAACGAACTTAGACATTTATCAAGTATGCTTGAAAGATCCTCGCGTTAGTATTAGTAAATAGCGAGCAAAATAACGCACACACATACAGCACGCTATTTTCTATGTGTGAATAATTTTCGTGTACGATACGAAATAAACTAGCTCACCTGTAGCGTATGTCAAACCACGTTGAACTCGAACATCGATACATGCACACATACATGGGAAAGAGAAAGAGAGGAACAAATTCGTTTTGGGGGAAGTCACTTCAAAATGCAATGAGGACAATTTTACTGGGAAGAATGAAATGATATAGTCGAGTCGGTAGAGGGAGAGAGCGACTAAACGCCCGACTGACTGTTTAGTCGTTTTGGCGGAGAAATTGCGTGAACAAGCCAAAAGTCATTACTAACTGAATACGGGTATAGTCAATCAGATAGTCAGCTGACTATCCTCAGTTGACTATGACTTTGCATAGCCCTGCTCGTGACCTTTAGCATGATAGGTGGTATAGGAGAAGTGTAATACGCACCCCCTAAGAGAGAATAGATTTATCTTGACTGTGCTCTTAAGATTTAAGGTAACAACTACGTCAGTACGTAGATTAATTAACCTTCAGTCATCTGTAATCGTTCTGTATTTTAGATACTGAATAACAAAAGTACTACGAATTTAATTTTGTAAGGCGCCCAAATTCTAAATTTCCAATCATACAGTGTTAAATGAACCAGCAGAAATATAATATGCCCATGAGTTGTTTCCCTCAGAGATTATAAAGCTCAGAGAAACAGCTAGTATCCCACAGTTATCGCCTCTGAATCGGTTTCAAGCAACAAAAACCTTATAAAAATGACGTGATAAATTACATCGAAAATCGCTTCCAAAAAAAATGTTTTTTCTTATTTTTTTAAATAATGTTACAAATGTAAATCTTGCGTGGTAGGATTTCTAAAACTGGACAAACCATGATCAGTTTTTGGTCAAACCATAATCATAATTCCTCTTTAAGGAAAATCGTTAAAAAACATAAAAATTTGAATAATTTCAACACCTTATGGTAGTATTAGCAACTAGAGACTTGGGGCTTTTCAACAAACCCAAACTCGTATCGATTATGTGTGATTTTCATGAAGAAAAATCGATTTGCATTTACTAGTTGCGTAAAAACACCCCAAATCGGACAAACCAAGATCATTTACCCTACACATTTACACACCTACGAAACTACCACAAATCGTTGGTGATAAAGCGTGATCATCTGTGAAAGATGTAGTAGACTTTCATCAGATAACATTGAAAAGATAATGTTTATAAATTTTAAAAAGTAGTAAAGAAGATTATTGTGATGGAAATATATCAGAGAAAACCTTCAGTAAAGTAATATTTTTACTATTCTCTGCACTGATTATTGTTTTAAACCTTATTTTTTACGTCTTACATTCTTTACGTATCCGAATAATTCAGTTCTTGAAGAGAGCCGTCGAGCCGCTCAAATGAGCTATCTGTTGAAAAATACCGGAACTTTTCAGTCCATGTAGTATGATTGACAAATAAGCGAACGAGTTAGATTCGGATTTTGAATCGTGAATGATTGCTCAACTAAACTCTCTGAAAAATATTTCTCTGGATTGACGCAAGAGTATGCTGTCCTAGTCCACAATCCGCTTATCGTTGAATGTTGCCTATTTTTCTCATGGAATACGGGATGAATATTTAGACATGAAAAAAAGTTCCTCGGTTTGTGATTTATTAATGAAAACGGTTTGATCCAGTTTAGGTGTCCCATGTATGAGTATTACAAAAAAGCAAGCACTAAAAAGGCTTTTTTCGAATCCAGAAATTTTATCCATAATCATAATGCTCAAATTACAATCTATTTTTATATTTCTTATGTTGATTAGAAAAAAGCTTCTAGATATTGGGGCTGTAGTTCCAACTGGCCACTTTGACACCCTTCTAATAGATGAGACATATTTCATTTTCCATCTACCTCTTCTTTATGCTGATCTCCCAGATTGCCAAAAATACATAAAGCACCGGCATGGATTTTTCGGTGCATAAATAACTATTTTTATTTCTTAGAAATGAATAAAAAATAAGTGATCTAAAGGCGCGTCCACATTACGCCGAATGATGCCGATCGGCCTGTACCAGGCGGTATATTCGGTTCGTTATGTAATGTAGACGCCCCATCGGGTGCACGAAGCCGAAGCCCCATCGGATGCACGAAGCCGTCACGATCATACGAAGCACAATGTCGTCAACGCTAATTTACTTCGTTTTGTTTTGGTTCGACTTTCTCGAACCGGACCCACTTGTTTCGGGTAAGGTTCGGTTTAATTCGAGTCGGTTTTCGGCACGCCGGCAAGCCCGGGCGATATGTCCACATTTAGTCGGCTTTACCGGGCGGCCAAGGCCGATTGGCATAATGTGAACGCGTCTTAATAAATTTCTAAGCATTTGAAACTGAATTGACCTTCCAGTGCACACACCCATTAAACTGAATCCCACCGCACAGATGCGTATAAAGCACCGATGTAAAAACGACATATGTTGTTTACACGCCCTAGTTATACTTAAGCAATAATCATACCAACAAATTATGATGATGATTAAATGTTATGAGTCATATGGTGCTTATATCATCACAAAAGAAATCAAATTATAAAGATAAGGGTGATGAGAAATTGCACAGGCTTGTAGAATTCCGAGGAACGGTCGTATAAACGGTTGTTCAAATTTAAGTAACATTTCACAAGCAACAACTTAACTCTATGCCGGTGAGCTTTCAAATGCACATAATTTGACGGTAAAGCCGCTAGATAAGGGAGCAAAACAAAAAAAAAACTTAAGTGAGTGCCATTTAAATAAACTAATTGGAGGGTGGCAGAAGGTTAACATATTCTATTGACGAATTAAATTTGAATCTTGGGGCGTGCTTATCAAGCTCACCACATTCTAATTGGTTGAAGTTGTTCAGATTCACTTAAAATATTCATTAAAATTTAACTATGTATTACATGCCATTTATTGACTAGATTTGGACCACATTTTCAATTTATCTAAACAAGATGTTTTTATTCAAAAACAATTCATGTAGCATCCATCACATGGATGAACAAGAAACTGAACTAATGACTCATCAATTCTAATCACAGCCTGTTCTCATTTTTTCTTCTTCATTTGCAGATCACAGTGCAACGCAATTGTTACCACCATAAATAGCATCATCGACGAACATTGAAACGAGGACCGCCTTCCCGCGAGATGGGATGCGACTGTGAATCATGCATAGCGAAATCGCTACTGTCAGTGTTCAACTTTGTGTTCTTCGTAAGTCAAACCAATCAATGCGCTTTGTTTTTGCCAAGTACATGCCGCTTAAGTTAACCTCAAAAAGGCTGGCAAAAAAACAAACCCTTCTCCGTCCTTCGCCCACAAAGCTTTCACGAATGTTTATTTTATGTTATCTACTCCCTAGGTGCTCGGCTCGATCGTTCTAGGCGTAGGAGTATGGCTTGCGGTAGACAAATCATCGTTCATAGCGCTATTGAAAATGGTTGAGAACGATCAGCTGGAGGTAAGTACCCGCGCGCGATGCATTGCGCACGCTTCATATATATTTTCGTCAATTTGTGAAACTTTGTTGATGTTGATTACTGTACACAAATTAATTACGCCGTAATTCGCGTACGACAATTAACAGCAATGATTCAAAATTCAGCCCGCCATGAGATTCATCAATATTCGATGCACTGATATATACACTCCGAAAACATTTTTTTTCAAATTCCAAACACGCGCGTAATGGTGTTGATTTATTACAAGGTCGAACCATATTTGTTTCGTTTTGCACCCATGTCGGTATGTTTCAATTGCTGCAGTAACTGCGCAGGAGATTTGTTGCACCCATTGAAGAAGTTTCGTATATGTTGAGATGCTAACGCCTTCAACAAGTATGATCGATGAATTGCATTCAAATTAGTCTCAAGTGGTGCGCGATTGATTGTTTAGTTTTAACGGTTATGGTGGAACGGGTAATTAAATATTTTGACGCAAAGTAGGAGTTACTAATCAACACGCAATTTTTTTAGCTTGGATCATTTATTTGTTCCATTTAGTTGTTCCGATACATGGAATTGCTGTATCATTTACAGTAGGGATTCTCAAACTTTTTTGGGCAAGGGACCCATTTTCCAGAATGAAGTGATACCTCCGACCCCTATAACCAAATTTCTTTAAAAATTCTATCTCTAATTCTTTTCTTATTCATACAAAATACTTACCAATTGATAAAAAAAATCAGTGAATATCGAGTATAATAAATAAACATTATGAAATGAAAGAATGAAAAAAATAGTATAATGGATGAATATGGAGGCTTTTTGTAGTATCCATTAGAATAACCAGGCCTCAGCATAGTCATATTCAATTGAGAATAGTCAGCGGACGATGGAGAAATTCCCCTTCGTATTCAATTGGAAATGATTTTTAGCTTTTTCACGCAGTTTCTCCGTCAACATGACTCAATAATCAGTCGGGCGTTTAGTCGCCATCTCCCTCTACAACTCGACTATCTCATTTCATTCTTCCCAGTCAAATGGACTTCAATGCATTTCGACGTGTGTGCCCTCAAAATGAATTCGTTTCCCCTCTCTCTCTCTCATATATCCCGTATACATGTATAGATCTTCGAGTTCAACGTGGTTGGACATATACTACAGGCGAGCTAGATTTGTTTGAACCGTACACGAAAATAACACAAACACATATAAAATAGCGTGCAGTGTTGTGTTCAGAAACGCTGACAAGTTTGTGAATTTTGTGATATAAACCCGTTTTTCTGCATGTTTTTTTCACAAAATTGAACTCGGAGACAAAGTGAACTAAAATTTTACTTAATTTTCCTACCAAACTGCACGCTATTAACTTATACTAACGCGAGGGCCTTTATAGCATACCTGATAACTATCTAAGTTCGTTGGTTTGAGTTCACGGTGGGTAGACAATAAATCGTCCATCAATGGTGTAACTACTTTTTTGCATTAAAAATCAAGTTTTCGTTTCACTTTATATGGACGTAAAATAAGATTACGTACGCGGGCAAAGAGATTCGTGTCAGGGGGAAGTAGAAGTATGGATCAAAGTCAGTTGAGTGGAGAGGCAAATTTGTATTCATTAGTCACGTCAATTAGATTAATCATTGACTAGAATAGTTCATCAGTCATTCTCGCTCTTACACGCTCGTCAATTCACTTCTAGTCAATTCAATGCATGTTGACGGCGAATGCTGAAGTAGTAATAGTCGAAGCGAAGCGACTGAGAGGAGAGTCGATAATCATTTTTAATCTTCGAAGATTTTGGGCTCTGAGAATAATCCTAATCTATTCTATTACTAATCTTTTTCTATCCAAGCCTCTCCCTCCCTTCCGAAATGCAGTGTGTGGTGCATAACACCAATAAAAACAGCAGCAAAACACGAAACGCACAAATATTTGGTTGGGGAAAAAAAAGGCGTATTACTGATCGAAATTTGACGCTTTGGACCTGATTCTCGAATACACTTCACGATGGAAACGAAATAAACGGCACGCCATTGAAATACGTTTTACGAGTTAGTGAAGCGAAGATAATGATGAGTTTTCAGGCAGAATGAGCACTTTTCAAATAAAAAATCATTAATGAATATTAACTTCTTCGTATCAAACTGGTATTCAATGTGAGTGGAAAACTTTTGTTTTCTTCATGTGATATAATAATCTCATACAAAAATTTCATCTGAAGATAATTTGATATTATAATGATAAATTTAGTGGGAAACTAATCTCGTATCCAGATGTCGACACTGTACCTTTGTCATCGTGAATACGTTTCATTCCGTTTCCACCGTGAAGTGTATTCGTAGTGTATTCGAGAATCAGGCCCTTTATTTAACATACTTAAAATTATCCAATTTAAGTCAAATAAGTGCCGTTTTGTTCGTAAACATGTTGCCTTTTAGAAGGCAACTTCATTATCCCCCCTTATAAAACCCACTCTCCTTATTTTCAAAAAAAAAATCAGCCAGCCAGTTTTCGCAAGCCTCTTTTGAGGTCAACTTAGTACCACCAAGAGTGTTTTGCATGGACCGGAAGAGTAATAATCACTTGGAGCCAGGTCCGGACTATACGGTGGGCGCAATAGTACATAACATCCGAGCTCCCGTAGCTTCTGGTGGATCATCAAAGATGTCTGAGGCCGAGCGTTGTCCTGGTGGAAACCAACACCATTCCTATTGATCATTTATGGCCACTTCTGGTCAATCGCCTGCTTCAAACGATCAAGCTGCTCACAGTAGAGAACCGAGTTGAGGCTCTGGCCATAGTTGAGCAGCTCATAGTGGATGACTCCCTTCCAATCCCACCAAACACACAGCAAAACCTTCCTGGCCGTCAATCCGGGCTTGGCGATGGTTTGGGCCGGCTCACCGCGCTTCGACCACGACTTTTTTCGCTTTAGGTTGTCGTACGTGATCCACTTTTCATCACCAGTCACCATCTTCTTCAAAGATGGGACGAGTTCGTTCCGTTTCAGCAGTGCATCGCAGGCGTTGAATCGGTCTAAAAGATTTTTTTGCGTCAACTCGTGTGGCACCCATACATCCAGCTTTTTTTTAGAATCCAATCTTCTGCAAATGGTTCCAAACGGTTTTATGGTCTATACCCAGTTCCTGGCCAATCGAGCGAGTGCTCACATGCCGGTCTACTTGGATGATTTCAATGATTTTATCGGCTTCCACGACGATTAGCCTACCAGTACGGGGTGTATCTTCGACAGCCACTACACCAGAACACGAAATCGACCAAACCAACGCTGTGCTGTGCGAATCGTTACAGTATCGGGTCCATAAACTACACGAATTTTTTCGGCCGCCTTCGTTGCAGTTTTACCTCGCAGGTAGTAAAAACGTTGAATACGGCGAATTTCTTGCTTGGTGGATTCCATCTTTGACGCGCTATAACTTGAGACTGAAAAGGACAATCACAACACTGTCAAAACGCACAGATTGTCGTCTTTAAATAGCCGTATAGTATGACCCGATGCGATAAGTACAACACAAGATATGTTTAAGTTATGCCATATATTGACAATATACGACATTTCTTTTTCCCCAACCCAATATGTGCATATTGAAGGTCACTACGGATATTATAGCATTCCAATTTAACCGTGTAAATATGAAGCACGCAAATAAATCCAGTTTGTTTTGGATTGTATTCCGAAGCGTTTTATTCCAAGTGTTTCTTTCCTAACAAACCAAATCCAACGGTATTCCATAAGACCGAAGTGCCACATTATACCGATTGTCTAAGCTATCAAAATCTAGGCCTGCTTCAGCCGAAGGTTCCGCCGAACTGGTGTGATCCACCAGAGTGTATTATTACAGGGAAACTACGTTGTATCGAACTGTACGTTATATCGAAGCATAATAAAGAACTCAGAAACATAGCTCATATTACTTTATTGTGATGCTGATTGGGTAGAGTTAGTAAATAATAATGAAAAAATATTACTAGAAAATGATGTCAACCTTTCTCATGATGTTTCCCCTCATTCTGTTGATTGAGGGTAAATAAATAAAATGAAATTTCGTTCTATGACTAAAATTTTGTAGCTTTTAAAGTTTTTAAAATATACTCTGGAAGAGCGTGAACTCAAAGAGTGAATTGAGCACGATATTGGAGATCGGGCGGATTTGCTGATCGACGAAGAAGACTCTCCTCAGCAAAAACAACCAAAAGAGAAAGAAATTGAAAAACTTTACAGGATTCCCGCCTCCTGTAAAGTTTTTCAATTTCTTTTTCTTTTTTGTAAGTCTCTGATTGTTTCTCGTATTTGCGACAGCCAAATTGAATACGTACAGGGACATGAAACTCCAAAAACGGATACACTTCAGTCGTCAGCTGAAAGAGTTGAAATATGAAGGTGGCATCTGCAGCAGCATTTCTTCTTCTTCTTCTTTTTGGCTTTAAGAGGGTTTAAACTTTTCAGTTCATTCGCCTCTAGGCAGCAGCATTTCCTCCGGTACGAATTACTAGCACGACAGTTGCGGACGATTGGCGCCGTCATGGAGTAGACGATGTGTGTGAATTATTGCTGAGTGTGGGGGACGAGTATTCAACTGTGGTGACCACGTTGGAAACACTTCCAGCGGAGAATTTGACGCTGGAGTTTTCTGAATGCCGATTATTGGACGAGGAAATTGAAAGGTAGGGAATTCCGGTTCCTCTGTAAAAACGGCATCAACGGCGTTTGGCGACAGTGCGAGGTTCGGTTCGAAGAATACGAACTAGAAAATAAAGTGTTTTACGTGGCAACAGAAAAAAATTGGGTGAAGATGGTGAAGGTCTCATCTACGGTCTCGAATTGACGTGCCTGGCCAAAAATGAACTCCTAGAAAGCCGTCTCCAGAATTGCGAGCTCCTTGCTAAAACCAACGGAGGTAAGGAGACGCACCTGACTGTCTTAGTGAGATAAATCTTGCAACAGGTGACACATTCCAACCTCACAGCGATAACTAGATAGCTTTGGTTTGTGACTAACGACTGGAGGTTGTCGGCGGTCCGAGTGGATAATACCATCAGGAACAACTTCGAACTTGTCTCAGGAAAATATCACAACTACGAAATTCGATACTCGATACACGGACGGTTCCAAAGCGATGCAAGGAGTCGGTTTCGGATTAGGTTCTCACAATAACTCTCTAACTTCCAGCTAAAAACTGATCAACATCTGCCAGGCTTTCTCGGATGAAACTGTCAGAATCTTTGAAGCTACCTGTATCCCGTCAAGCAAACCGATCCTGATAGTTACCGACTCGGCCATTGCCATGCGGGGCTGTACCGAGACACCCATGGATGCAAGCTATCAGGAGGTATCTGCTGCCGCATACGGTCCTCATGTAAGTCCCCGGACAAAGTGGCATAGCTGGCAATGAAACGGCCGACAGTTTTCCGGGATCAATCACCTCAGGCAGCTTTTAACGCTTTTAAAGTATCGCTGGACGTCCTCCGATTATGGATCACCAACACCTCCAGAATATTTCGAAACTCTCTTGATGTAACATTTTGTACAATTATACAATTGTTAATTGTTAGTATGTATCTGAAGAGTTATTTACCTTTCAAATGAATTACTGTTAGTAATAAGTGTATTGTAAGCATCAGGTTGCACCATTTTCCAAAACTAAACACAAAAATTAACTTTTAATTACATTAACGCTTCGTTACGAGCAGATAAACTTCCATAAACGTCTTTCCCTTCTTATTGAGTCACAATGAACGCATTCGCTGTCAAACACGAGACGTTCATCACTGGGTCATGCGGATAGAATCAAATTGGTTGTCAAATAGAATCCAATAGAAATGTCAAAAGAGATCCAATAATCAGGAGAGGAAAGAAGAGTTACTTTACTTATAATAATCCACTACATAGAGAAAGTATTGTTATTAAAGGTGAAAATAATCGAATTAATATAAAATAAACGAACTACATTTTTTCATCAATTAATACTAGCGTTTCAAACCATAGGGGTTTAACTGACTTTTTGGCAGATACTGGAATTTCTTCTAATATACTTCTAAACATCTTCTTCTTCTTCTTGAATGGCGTTAACGTTCCTTGTGGAACTTTTGCTGCTCAACGTATGCATTAACTAGCGTCATTTATGAATACTTAGTTAAGATTTCCTAAGCCAAATAACACGCCTTGAATATATTCCGTGGGGCAAGCTCTTGAATACGCGTGACCGCAGTGCAAGTCGAAGGAAATTTCTTTGACGATTAATCCTCCGGCCAGAACGGGAATCGAACCCGAACACCAGGCATGATAACGTGAGACGCTAACCACTCGGCCACTGGTGCACCGATACTTCTAAACATATACAAACTTAATTATAATTCGCCAAATGTTAGGTGTTAATTATTCTGAACGATAGAATTGTATTATTTGAACTTTTTTTTTTCATTAAAACAACTAAAAAAATTGAAATTACACAAATTACAGCAACAACTTCGGAACATTTACTGTGTCAATGCAGTGTATTAATTCAGCGAAGACTGCGGATTCTTGGTAAAGGTGTTCTTACACCTAACGAGTTATGGTCTGATGAACCAAAAAAGGTAAGTTACTCCATAAAGGAAGTCATACCTTCTTGGGGGAGATGCAAATTCATAGTGCCACTATCAATCATTCCCTGAGTGATGGAACGAACTGACAGCGCATATATAGTAACCTGGAGTGCACCACAATAGATCAAACTAATGGTCACAGTGGTTCAATGCTCCTACAAAAGAAGAATTACAACATTTATTTCAATCCTAGCTCGGTCAAAAAGGTGAATAAATAAAGCCTGAGTCACGAAAACGTTTGCTCTTTTTATAGGAGAAACATCTGACAGCATGCGGAAAAAGACAGCAAGGGGAAAAAAGGTGCAAGAAATTTATTTTCTAAGCAAGATACACTTGAAACATAAATTTCATCGACTCCGCATGCCCCAGGTTCATCAGTGTTCATCAGTTATTTTCGTTCTTAACGTTCGTCAATGCATTTATAGTTGAAGCAAATGGTTTGTTTTTATTGGCGTGGCGAATGAATATAAATCTGCCCCTTCATTTATTTTGACTACAACTCCACCTCGACATGTGCTTCGTTGCTCGCGTATATAATCTTATTTTGACGTCCACATAAAGTGAAACGAAAACTTGATTTCTGGTGCAAAAAAATAGTTACACCATTAATAAATTGTTTCATTGTTTACATACCGTGTACTCTTCTTCTTCTTCTTCTTCTTCTTAAATGGCACTAACGTTCCTAGAGAAACTTCGCCGTCTCAACGTAGTATTACTTAAGCCATTTTTAATAGTACTTAGTTGAGATTTCTATGCTAAATAACACGCCTTGAATGCATTCTGACTGGAAAGCTCTAGGATACGCGTGTACCAGTGTAGGTCGGAATAATTTTTCTTGACGAAAAAGCTCCCGGCTAGAACGGGAATGGAACCCGAACCCCCAGCATGATAATATGTGAGGCTAACCACTCGACCACGAGAGCACTCATCCACAATTCGTAAATGAGAGAGAAACGAATTCAGTCTGATAGGGGGTCATTTCAATATGCCGCGAAGTTCATTTTACGGTGAAAAATTAAATGAACGCGGACGAAGTTAAAGCAAATAGCAACGAATGCGACCGAATAATTTTTTATTTATGTTGACAGAGAAACTGCTGGAAGAAGCAGAAACATTTTCAATTTAATTCTAAGGTTGATGGTTTCATAGTCTCTTGGGGATTTTCAGTTAAACGTGACTTTGCCGAGACCGGGTAAACATGCCTCGCTTCACTGTTTAGCCCTTTTTGGCTGAGACGGAAAGGCGCCCAAAAGGCGGAAAGTTTAAAAAAAGGAAAAAAACATTGTGGATGATTTCAACTGGCACTAATTCACCCGTTATTTTACAGCATTGTTCTATATTCTTATTTACCAAATAATATTATGTTGAATATTCTTCCGATAACGGCCTTTCAGAACTGAAACATTTATTAGCATTTATAAAATTCTGTGTTTATCAAATTTGTTCTATACAGACAATAAACACACCGTGAAAGAAAAAAATTCGCAAACATGTTATTTAAACTGATGCCGAAAAGTGATATCCAGTCAGAATGTACTCCCACCATAATGACTGCATCGAACGTTCCGGATAATCACTCCAACCCCAGGTTGGCAAACTAGTTCAAACATTAATGAAAACCTAACCAAGGCAGAAACTCATTTTTATCGATCCCACCAGGCTGGACTGTGGGTTCAGCCAGCTGACCTGTACGTAAGGGGAACAAACCACAAAATGGCCTATTTCAACACGAAACGTAAAAATTAAAAATGAATTCTTTGAGGCCGAGATCGCTATTAAATTTGTTCGGAGCAGACTGTGTTCTACAGAATATAATATCACTTACTATACTGTAGCTCCTGGTATCAAGTGTCATAAATGATCAACCAAAAGCGACGAATTGGGTGGCGCCAGACTGTGTATGTTACACTTTGTTCCGTGCACTTGTACCGTCTGGACGTCTCAAATTCGATGAACCTTCGACATTTGAACGGCTGATGAAATTAAAATTTCATCACCCACAAGCAAGAGTTAACGAACAAAATATTTCCTTTTCGGGAATAATGTTAATGTAATGTAGATTTAATTTATTATTGTAGCTCGCTTATTGGTACATTTATTGAATGGAAGTTGGTTCAAATCGGTCATTTTGGAACAAGGGTGGGTAGATGAGGATTCAAGTTCATTGAACACTTCCTCAATAGATACTTCCAAATGAATGAATTAACTTTGTTTTCTTTGAAGACTGTTTCAAAAACTAAATTTTAAATGAGATCGTGATTCTTGGGATACGGTGATGCCGTCTTCGTGTCATAACAAATTGTCATATTTATCCTAGCCATACTATAAATTCCACACTTCTCTTGTATTCGAGAGAAGTCTGGTGACCAGAGTTGCCAACTATAATTTTCAGAAATCAGAAAAAATTAAAATAAAAACCAGAATGAAATCGTGATAGCTTATATTGAATTGTATAAAACAAAACCATCGTTTCTATAGGTAGACCTACATATATTGGGTCCCAATCGTTTGACTCAATAGGTTTGCAATTTCAAACATACATATCGGACAACACAGAACACAACTTCATTATAAAGATAAGGGTTGGGGCTTCAAGTATCAGTGCATATTGAATCCTCAAAGTCAGATCAACATTTTTCCCATCACTCCAAAAATGGAAAAATTCATTTCAAAAAAACCGTTTTTTGCGAGGAATTCTCTTTCATTACTGCAAACAAAAGAAGACAGCAGCTGAGACACATCGGATTTTTGTGGAAAGTTACGGCAATCATACTCTGTCGAAACCAACAGAGCTTGTTTTGATCGATTCAAAAGTGGTAATTTTGAGATGAGCAGCGCCCGGTGCACCAAAAAAATTCAAAGATGAAGAATTGGAGAAGTTACTCGATGAAGATTCCTGCCAGACACAAGAAGAACTTGCAGAAATGTTGGGAGTAACACAACAAGCAATTTCACATCGTTGAAAGCAACTCGGAATGATTCAAAAACAAGACAACTGGGCCCCATATGAGTTGAAGCCGAGAGACATTGACATTGCGACATTGCGAACAACTGCTTCAGCGACAGAAAAGTTTTCCTGCACCGAATCGTGACTGGTGATGAAAATTGGATACGGTACGATAATCCTAAGCGTAAAAAAGCTTGGGTTAGGCCCGGCCAGCCATCAACATCAACCGCAAAACCGAATATTCATGGTTCCAAGTTTATGCTGTGTATCTGGTGGGATCAACTCGGAGTCATTTATTATGAGCTACTCAAACCAAATGAAACTATCACAGGAGAGAGTTACCGGCAACAATTGATGCGTTTAAGCCGAGCCCTGAAGGACAAGAGGTCGCAATACGCCGATAGACACGATAAGGCGATTCTGCTACATGACAACGCTCGGTCCATGTTGTAATTGTTGTCAAAAGCTACCTGCAGAACATCAAATGGGAAATCTTACCCCATCCGCCGTATTCACCAGACATCGCTCCCTCCGATTACCATTTTTTCCGGTCGATGACTGGAAAAAAATGGCTGAGCAGCGATTTTCTCCTATGATGATACCAAGAAATGTGCCGATGACTTGATTGCCTCAAAAAACCAGTCCTTCTTTCAGCGAGGACTCCGTATAAAACGTTGAACTTTTCAAAAAACGGAAGCCATAACTTTTACAAGAAATGATGGATTGACGGATATATTTTTTCAGTAAACATTGCCAGAATATTGGAGTGACTAAACGCAATCCGCGCCTATGTTTACATTTCCTCGTTCTTGAAAACAAAACAATCATTTTTGCGCGCAGACTCAATCTGTCCGAAAACTGATTCTTCAAAAATGTCGCCAGAATTGCACGTCAGGTAATTAAATAGGGAGAATCGAGTGTAGTGAATCTTTTCCGAGCTGAAAAATCTTTTTCCGTATAGCTCTGAGCATTTCAACTCATACAATGTTTTTTTCTATTTTTTAAATTTTGCTGCGGGTCCCGGACGTTATTTGTCGCTGACTGATTGATGACAAATTCAAAAAAAATAAGAACTATTCATATTTCATTCCTCAGTATGTTATACGTAAATTATGAATACACAGACATGAGGCAAGCAAAGTTTGTTAATTTGGAACTAGGGGTCGTTAAAATATTACGTAACGCTTTTTTTACTCTTTTAGACTCTCTTGTCTACAAAACACGTAACCAATGCTTATTTGCATACAAATGTTCATATTTATTTGGATTTATTTCTAAACAAGTTTCCAAAAAGCTTTCCCTCTTTCCTCCCTGAGTGCGTTTCGTAATATTTGAATATTTGAATGATTTGAATGAATTTTGTGTGTATCAGACTACTCCCCCACATCTCACGTGTACCGAAAACCCTTTTTAACCTATTTTTATGTGATACCTTCAATTTAGTGTTTCATAAATCAGTTATAGATTGTTCGAGAAGCACAACCGCGCATTAAACTTTTGATAGATCGCGTTTCAACTTACCCCGCTTTACGGGACAAATTGAAACAATGCATATGAAAACTAAACATTTTGAAAATTGAAATTTTTCGAAACATCCAGTGTGATTCTCTATGTTTTATTGAAAATCATTTGTCATATCTTGTATATGCTGCAAACAGGTTTCAATTCAGTGATTTAGTTTTTAAGATAACTTTCAGGTTGAACTTCGAAAAAATCGTTTCAACTTGCCCCGGTATACTTTATTTATTATTTTATTATTTTGTTCTACAATCTTTTACCATCTTTCACACGGCTTTAAAATTCTATTCTTCCAGAACAGATTTGTTTTTAAACGGTTTTATTTAGCTTGGCCTGTCTGTATGCCGAATTTCCGGATTTCCATTGTCCATTGTTAGGTTGTTTCGTCATATACCCCACGATTTTATTTCAGTACAGGGAAACTTCGATATAACGTACCCTCGTTATAACGTACCCTCGATATAACGTCACTCGATATAACGTACATTTTACCTCGATATAACGTACACATTTAGGGAGACTTCAACTCTCACGGAACTGCCTGGGGGGAACAGTATGACGACAATCGTTCATTGTTGATATATGACCTTTGTAACAGCTTCAATATGACCGTTTTGAACACTGGGGAAACAACACGTGTACCTAAACCTCCTGCTAACCCAAGTGCTCTTGACCTCTCGCTTTGCTCGAATTCACTATCGTTAGATTGCAGGTGGAATGTAATCCAGAACCCCAACGGTAGTGTTCACTTGCCAATCAAAATTTCCATCACCATTGGGTCGAATTCTTCTGAATCTATAAACATGGCATATGACCTCACAAGACACATTGACTGGAAAAAATATGCGGACACGATTGCTCTAGCCATCAATTCCAGAGATGGTTTACCTCCATTGGAGGAGTATAACTTCCTTTCTCGTTTGATCTATGACAGCGCGGTTCGCGCTCAAACGAAACCCATCCCAGGTTCCACTATTCGTCAAAGGCCTCCCAATCTATGGTGGGATAGCATATGTTCCAAGCTTTATGTAGAAAAATCGAATGCATTTAAAGCTTTTCGGAAACGTGGAACCCCTGAAAATTTTCAAACGTATTTAGCCCTTGAAGATCAATTTAAAAACTTAATCAAAGGGAAAAAACGTGCTTATTGGCGAAATTTCGTGGGAGGTTTGTCACGAGAAACGTCAATGAAAAAATTATGGAAAGTGGCTCGAAACATGAGAAATCGCTCTTCAACGAATGAAAGCGAAGAATATTCACATCGATGGATTTTTACTTTTGCACGAAAGGTTTGTCCCGATTCCGCTCCTGTGCAAAAAATTATTCGAGATATACCACAAGATAGGTGCGATCTTGATTCTGAGTTTTCGATGGTAGAATTCTCTCTTGCTCTCCTTTCATGTAACAATTCTGCTCCGGGATCGGATCGAATTAAGTTCAACTTGCTGAAAAACCTCCCTGATGTGGCGAAACATCGCTTGTTGAATTTATTCAATCGGTTTCTGGAGAATAATATTGTTCCAGATGATTGGAGACAAGTAAAAGTTATAGCTATTCAAAAACCCGGAAGACCCGTGTCCGACTTCAATTCGTACCGCCCAATAGCAATGCTGTCTTGTATACGGAAATTGTTGGAGAAAATGATCTTGTTTCGCCTTGATCGATGGGTTGAAACGAATGGCCTACTCTCAGATACACAATATGGGTTCTGCAGGGACAAGGGGACAAATGATTGTCTTGCGTTGCTTTCTTCAGAAATTCAAATGGCTTACGCCGAAAAAAAACAAATGGCTTCAGTATTCTTGGACATAAAGGGGGCCTTTGATTCTGTTTCAATAGAGGTTTTGTCAGACAAATTACACTCTCGGGGTCTGCCGCCTCTATTGAATAATATGTTATATAACTTGCTTTGTGAGAAACATTTGAACTTTTCTCACGGAGAGTCGGTTCTCTTACATGGGCCTCCCCCAGGGCTCATGTTTAAGCCCGCTTTTGTACAACTTCTATGTAAGCGACATCGACAATTGCCTTACACAAAATTGCAGCCTAATAGAACTTGCAGAAGACGGAGTGGTGTCTGTCGTAGGATCAAACGAATCCGACCTGCAAGAACTCTTACAAGATACTTTGAACAATTTTTCAACCTGGGCCATTGGGCTAGGGATCGAATTCTCCACGGAGAAAACAGAGATGGTGGTTTTTTCTAGGAAGCATAGACCAGCAAAACCAAAGCCTCAACTTTTGGGTAAACCGATCACTCATGCTATGTCATTCAAGTATCTTGGGGTCTGGTTCGACTCCAAATGTACTTGGGGGCCCATATTAGGTATCTGAGTAAAAAATGCCAACAAAGAATAAACTTTCTCCGTACAATTACCGGCACCTGGTGGGGAGCCCATCCCGAAGATCTTATAATGTTGTATCGAACAACTATTCTCTCAGTGATGGAGTATGGCAGTTTCTGTTTTCAATCAGCTGCCAAAACACACCTCATTAAACTCGAGCGAATTCAGTATCTTTGTCTCCGTATTGCGTTGGGATGTATGCCCTCAACGCATACCATGAGTCTCGAGGTTTTGGCAGGCGTACTCCCACTAAAAGATCGCTTCAATTTATTATCTCTTCGGTTCCTCATTCGGTGTAAGGTTATGAATCCATTGGTGATCGGAAATTTTGAGCAATTGATCGAGCTAAATTTTCATTCTGGATTCATGAGTTCATATCATGAATTCTCGCTTAACTTTTGAAAAGGTCCTATGTAACAAAAGTAAACAAATCGAGTTAATGGATGCACGCTCTTAGTTTTCAATCATTGAATGCATTACAAAAACAATCGTTCATGTATCTATCTTCTTCATCTTTTTATCGCCGATACAAAAAATATCCAATGTGCAGATTCGTATTTTAAGCACTCGGCTGTTACTTCGGACGCCACTTTCCTCCGACGCTCGGAACGTCCGAAGTAACAAAGCAGTCAAAACAACACAAAGTCGTACTTCGGTCGTTTTGGGTTTTTGTTTCTTACAGGCGTTGTTAGCGATTTCAGTGCAATTCAACGAGTGATAACAACAATAATATGTCTTTAGAACGAAATGCTGATATTTGAATTGCTGTTTAGTAGTTAGTTTCAGATTCGCATCGTGCAACGTAATATGTCCAATGTGCAAACGCGGCAGTCAAAACGTCCAATGTAACATTTTTCGTTCCTAGGCTTCAAATTTGAGCTCAAATCACTGAACAACAGTTACGATTGGTTTTTCAGAGTTATTCTTGACTGCTAGTGGTGAAAGTTGCGATAGAGATCGATACCTTTCAATACAATTCGCAGATTAATGTTCGGGTCTTCAACTTCGTTTTTCTCGAGTTGACGAAAATGTTACATTGGACCTTTTCAAAAGTTACGCGAGAATTCACCTCTATGCAGGTTGTTCCTTCTTCGTATATTCCCAACCGTGTTTGTTTTCCTGACTACATCAATTCCTCTGTACATTTCGATCTGTTCATGAAGGAGAAAATCCATGAAAATCCAGATTATCTTAGATTGGGGTTCGTTCCTACGATCTTCAACGCAAAGTATGGGCGCATCAATTGTGATAATATGTACTTTACTGATGGGTCCTCTATGAATGAGTCCACAGGATTTGGAGTGTTCAACGTATTTTTTAGCACCTCACTCAGTCTTCAGAATCCTTGCTCGGTATATATTGCTGAATTGGCAGCGATATACTGGGCGCTGGACAGCGTTGCCTCACGACCTGTTGAACACTATTACATTGTAACGGATAGTCTTAGCTCTCTCGAAGCTATCCGTTCAGTGAGGCCGGAAAAGCACTCGCCGTACTTCCTTGAGAGAATACGAGAAATTTTGAGTGCTTTATCCAGACGCTGTTATGTCATTACCTTTGTCTGGGTCCCTTCACATTGCTCAATTCCGGGTAATGAGAGGGCTGACTCATTGGCAAAGGTAGGTGCAATTGAAAGCGATATTTATCAGCGTCAAATCGCCTTCAATGAATTTTATTCTTTAGTCCGCAAAAATACCATCGCTAACTGGCAACGCAAATGGAATGAAGATGAATTGGGCCGGTGGTTTCACTCGATTATCCCTAAGGTTAGCCTCAAACCGTGGTTAAAAAGTCTGGACTTGAGTCGGGACTTTATTCGCACCTTCTCCCGACTCATGTCCAATCACTGTTCGTTAGACGCGCTGCTTTTTCGTTTTAATCTTGCCGACAGCAATCTCTGCGGTTGTGGCCATGGTTACCACGACATCGAACACGTTGTTTGGTCGTGCGAGTTGTATCTTGTCGCCAGATCGAATTTAGAAAACTCCCTTCGGACCGGAGAAAAGCAGTCCAATGTGCCGGTGAGAGATGTGTTGGCTCGGATAGACCCTGATTATATGTCCCATATATATGTTTTCCTTAAAGCTATAGATCTTCGTGTGTGATTGTCCCTACATCCTTACACCCTCCTTTCGTTCCTTTGCGGGTAATTCGTCCCCTTGCTATAAATAGTAGAATAAGTTGAAATGTAAATACACTATATATATACGAATAGATTTAAGAAATGAGTGTTCATCAACATTGTTACAATTTCCTTATATCCCATCCTCCTCCTAAAAATATGTCACCCTCCTAAACTCGAGTACACCGCGAGTAATCGGTTTTCCACCTTACTAACCATAGATGTAAGAAAATTGTTTATATATGTAGTTTTAAAATTATATTTAAGAATTCGGCTCCTTTAAACTTACGTAACTGAGCCTGTAAAAATAAACGAATTAAAAAAAAAACGAACACATTTCCAAAGTGTAAAGGAAAATTTTTTTCAATATTTTTTTTCTGATAAAACAACGAATTACCTGTATTGTGATGCTAAATCAAGTTTTGTACCTTCAATCAATCCCGAAATACAGCTATTTTGTGATTCCGGATTCTAAGTGAATCAGGCTATAATCAACAGTACGAAGGGAAACATCATGAGATAGGCTGGCTTCGTCTTCTGATTGAAGTTATTCAATAACTTTACTAAAACAGCAACACAATAATGTATTATAGACTACGTTTGTGAGTACTTTATTATGCTTCGATATAACGTACAATTCGATACAACGTACAATTTTGAGCAGAAGAGAAAATTTCGCAGGGATCTTTTACATTAGAATTAATCTTTACTCATCAAATGAGGAAAGCATATCAGCAGTGAATGAATTGTAGGTTTTTTTTAAATTTTGGTGTTATTTTATTCGATTATGGTTATGTTCACTATAGTTGCATCATTAAAGTTGATTCCACATTGAATCTGATGAACGAATGTTATAGAAAATCTTATTATATTGACTTTGAATTCAAAAAGCTCCCCTTGAGTAATATTGCACTTTGAAATGTACTGCATTATCAATGACTATGGGGGTCTCCGTGACCACATTGGTTGCGCGTTCGCTTAGTAAGCGATCGATCGTGAGTTCAAAACTCAGAACCCTCATTGACCATCTTTGTATTGTTACATAATAACTACGTCCACGCAACAATCATCAGCGATGAAGATCGATCCACGGTCGAAATAAGATGGATTCATCCATACAACTTTTCTGCTCTACAAGACAACATCGGGCTGCTGTTCTATAAATAACTCAACAATAATCAATCAACTGTCTCCGCTGTCCGGTCTAACTGGATAATGGAACTTTTACGCCTAAATGACTACTGTGTAAATGTACCATATGCAATGGTATAGCAGGAGATACTCTTACGCCGAAAAAAGGCAACTGTGTAGGTAAACCGCGGGTAATACGGACAGTGGGGGTAATATGGACAGGTGGTTGATTTGTATAGTTACACTTTGAATTTCAGATTTATGTTAATGAGAGCACCTTCTACATGTTATTCTATAATATTCAAGCCACCCTATGGCAATGAATACTAATCACAGGGAAACAAAAACCGAAAATCATACATTATTCCGCGTGTGGATGTAATTTTAGCTGCTTCGATATTAAGCATTTTGAGTGGTTTAATATCAAAATTCAATTCGCTGATGGTTATATTTCGGTTTGTTAGTTAACATATTAAGTATGTACGGAAAAGTAAATTAATTTTTGAGTGGAAAATTTTTATTTTTGAAATAATTGTACTGGTGGGGTAAAACGGACAGTTGCCAGTGGGGGTGATGGACTGTGAAAAGTTTGTTTAATCTATTTCTAAGGAATGCTCTGGGTCTATAAATGGAAATCAAATCGCCAAATGTAGACTGTTTAGAAGCTAACTAGAACCAAAAGCAAAATAGTTGAGGGTCTGTCCGTTTATACTGCTGAAAAGCACGATATCACTTCTAGGTGAATTAATTCGATTTTTTCATCATTTAACGGACATTCGTGATGAGTTCAGAAAAGTTGAGAAAATGTTGTACTTTTCGGTCTGTTTTAATTTCAATAAAAAAAAACACTGAAAAACATTTTTTTGTAAAATATTTGGCCAATTAGATAGAAAAACAGAATATTGAATTGCAAGAAACTGCATCAAAGTTTTGGGAGACATGAGATTCCAAAGATATAATTGAAGTTCTCCTTAACATGTCCGTTTTACCCCCACCTCCCCTTATGTGACAATTATAGATATCATAAACATGTGACATGTACACGATTAAAATTCGGCTCTGTTACAACTAAAATGCTAATGAGCCTAAAATAAATAAATGGAACAAAAAAATCAATGACTATGCGGATACTCGTACACCGCGTTTCCCAACTATAGATCGACTCATTATTTCTGTGTTTCCAGAGATATGTAAGAAGTCAGTTGAATTGAAGTATATAGTGTAGAATACAATAACTATTTTCATTTAAAAGACTGGCCATTTGAACTTTATTGTTGTGTTCAGGCACGAAACATTCAAAAAACTAAAATTCCAGTGTTTCATAACTATAGAACCAGATGGAAAAACTCTCACTCCTTTACAAAATTAACATCAATTTCACATGATTTACAATAAGTTTCTAATTCGTAGGTCATCTTTAGTTCTCAATCAGTTCAAATAACCCAATCGGGGTGGTTTTGACCAAGTTGCGCCATATTGTAGTGCGTATCTCGTTCTACGCAGAGAATACTGCTCGTTTAAGTTCTTCAAATCACTCACATTGCTTGTAAACAGCATCCACTATTCGTACGATCACTCCTCATAAGTTCTTAATAGGATTTTGATCTGGTAAACAAGCTGACCAGTCCAGAATCTGAAGCCCTTGATCATCAAACCATACCAATGCTTTCCGGATTTTTTGAAATTTATGAAATGTAAACATCATCCAAGTTCTTGCTGTTCTTCAAACTTCCTCTCGTTAGTATTTCTTACATTCTTCAAACTTTCTGATTTCATGGAATTATCTAGCATTATTTTGAAAAGTCTCGAAAAATTTGTGCGTAGTTTTCACTCTGGAAACGCTTGTTCAGTCGATTTGTAACGATCATACATATTGTTGAAAATGTTTGGTACAGCTTTGTAGCAGGAGAATTGAATTTAATGTAAGCATTATACATGTGCGGACCGGAGAGTCATTGTAGTTTTCATTTGCAGGAAAGTTTTTACAGGAATCTCAGTATATTCTTTAGGAATAATGTTCATCCTGATAAAGTAAAAAGTTAAAAATCAGGGCAAATCAGGACCATTTCTCAAAAACCAGGCGAAATTGAGTTTTTGTCAGGATATCCGGGAACGTGCCAAAAAGTCTGGGAAATCTACAAAAATCAGGAAGTTTGGCATCTCTGCTGGTGAATGGTTGAATGAACTTTTCTAATAAAGTATGTTCAAGGAGGTTTCAACCGGTTCTGCAACATTATTTTTCGTTCTGAGGTAGTGTATACTTATGAGACAATAGGTCGTATGAATAAAAAAAGTATTAACTTATTCTGCCCGTTTCCAAGTAAAGTAAACTTTCCTAGTATTTACTTTAATCCGTATGAATAAAAGTTTACTTTAATAATTTAATTTTAACGCATGTTCGAATTCGAACATAGTTTTTACTTTGTCAAACATCTGACAACTGATTGTTTAGGTTTTTTTGGACAAAGCGTGTATTCGCGATGACAAAGGAATAGTGTCGGCGTCTGGTGGCGACTTTCAATTAGGGATCATGATTTGGGTCCCTATCTCGTTAGTGTAATACCTATCAGATTAGAAGACACTCAGCCAGTTTTTAAATGTTAAAATTTGAATGAAAATTTTCATCATGTTATTTAGTCACTTAAAAACACTTTTTTCCGACTTTTATTCAACCCTTTGTCTATACATTCCCAACATTACTGAAACTTTTCATTATAATATAAAGCTGTCTTCAGAAACAATTTTCGTACAAGATTTTTTCACCACCTGCGAACAAAAGTGTTTTTTTATTTAAACAGAATGCTAATTTGGTACGGAAGTGTTATTTTTCATTCATAATTTAAATTTTATAAACGTGTTCATTCCGCTTGAAAATAAATCAATTTTTTACGCTCCCCTAAACTAGTAAACGAAGCTCAATGCCATCAATGCGGATTGTTAACTTGTTTAACTTCAAGCGCAAGATAGCAGCATTAAACATAAATCGGATATAACATCAAAACGAATGAATGTATTTTCAGATCCAAAGTATGCCCATGAGCACACTTGATAATTACGAAGTATATACTTGATAAATGCTGTTTTATTCATACGAAATCAGCTTATCATCGATTTTCGAAAAGTAAATACTTAGTTGTTAATTTTATTCATACCAAACGTAGTAAAAACTTAATCTCACTGCTCGACTGCTCGAATGAAGTAAAGTAAAGGTGAATTTTGTTTTTATTCATATGGCCTAATGGATTTTTCGAATGTTTATAGAACCTTTCTGACATAGGACTACGTCTTTCATTTCTATACTGGGATGTAAATTCAATGTTTTGAAAAGGCTTCGTGCACAAATTACGTAACGTGATAAGGGGGGAGGGGGGGAGAGGGGTCGAGGTTGCGTTACTTTCTGTATATTAGAGATAGGAAATTGCGTTACGTAGGGGGGAGCGGGTCCAAAATCCGGATTTTTAGCGTTACGTAATTTGTGCATGACGCCAAACGAGAGCGTTACGTCGGAACAACAAGATTTTGAGCGATAATACCTCTTTGCCGACTGAACTAAATTATTAATTATTGACCCAAAACTGGTTTCAATAGCTTAAACATTGCTTTTGAAACAGACTATTGAAATCACACAAATCTGTATACAAGCTAGCGCCCGCTCGGAAATTCATTTACATAGTTGGGATTGGAAAGTGACGGGAAGATGGATCGCTCGCTTAACACGTTACCGCCGGCGCTGTACTTCATGTTCCTCGCCATCTGGCGGCTGCGCTTAATGCTTTTCGCTCTATCGAACGGAACCTATTCCAGGCAGTGTTTGCCGATTAAACGTTTTTCTGAATAATTTACTTTTTGTTCAAACTGAGCTGACCCCAAAGGCCCTTCTCAGGGCTAGAGCCGAATGAACTGCAAACATTTAAAGTCTCTCTAATTGAAGAAGAAGAAGAGGAAGAAAACTATTTAGTTATGATTGTGAAGTGACATGAAAATGGTCTCGCTAGCTCGCCAAGGACTATACTCTTCTTCCAATCCCATTTCTTTTCTGCCGCCGGTCTGAGCGGAGTCGCATTTTTTTTTGTAACTCATTTTACCCAATGCTTGAGATATTCCTTCGAAACTTCGTGTAGTATTTATATGTAATTCGTGTAATGGGGAAATAAACTGTTATTCATATCATATCAATATTTGAAGGCCTTTTCTTCTAGAGCATCTAGAGAATACGGTCTTATTTGGGTAGAACTTGAAAAATCTCGTATTTATTGCTACAAGTTCAAAAAACCGCTGATAGAAGATTGTCGCAAAACTGGACGACAATGTGATTAATTGAGGTGCATGTGGACACGGTTTCTGGTGATACATCACTGCATTGAATCTAACCTCAATCCTCCGTTATCTTCTAACGCGAATTTTAACATTTCTTTAGACTTGCGTTTGACCAACTTCGTTGCTATCTTTTTTGCAATTTTTAATGTAGAATAAAAAAAATCAATAGATCGATGCACAGTGCCTAACCTTACCGTCGGTTTGACGCCTTGACGTGGCTTTTTCAGCTCCCATTCGTTAACATTTGAATAGGGACGAGTGCAAATTAGAACGAATTGGAGAAACAAAACACGCAAAACTGTCAAACTGGCGTTTCGGTGCACTGATTTGTGCCGTGATCTATGCAACAGAATAATTTTTGATTATGTTCCACAATATTCTACCAATACTGAAATGAGCACATTCATAACCAAACAGAACTGCTCAAGTATCATTTTGGTATTGAAAAGCTGCTTCTCCCCATTTGTTTGATCTTTTTGGTATTTTATTTCTTATATCAGACTTTTCCGAACCAAATATTGGTATCAAGATCAAAATAAGGTATGCTTAAATATTAGGTTCATTATTTTTGGGTGATATTCAAAACTATTTTAATATGTTGCGGATTGTCCGATTTGGGTCAAATATGCACCGTTTTGTTGCAAAATTGGTTGCCATTCTAAAGGTAGCTTCATAATGTCTCTATTATAGAGGTCTTGATCGATATTACGCGAGATATCGATCACTAAATCCAGCTATCGAGAAAATAATGGATAACTTTTTCCCCAACCTAATATTGAAACCTACTCGAGAAAGTATTTTTGAAAAAAAAAATACATAGCATGGATACCTGCAAAATAAACACCATGATGCAAATGCATTTTATGCAAACCATGCATTATCTCTTTTTATTACGAACTATGTGTCAAATAGGAGAGCTTAGATCACGCGTATTATTAATGCTATTTGGAACTAAAAATCTTTTGAGTGACAATGATAAACTAATATTCCATTGATGTAAACGGAAGCAATATTGTTTGGGTTTTATAGCTTTATATTCAATGGTGTGATGGATCAGAATGTTTACTTGAACATCCTGAAGGAAAATATGAAGCAAAGTGTCAACAAAATGTGATGGAATCGAGGATTCAAGTTTTGCAAAGACAATGACCCAGAGCGCAATACATATAAATTTCGTACATGGTTACATTACTATTGCTCAAAAGTTATTGATATTCCTCCACAATCTTCTGACATCAATCCCTGTTAAGAAAAAAAACTGAGGGAGTTATCTATGCAGGAGATTTAGAAACCATTAAATTTCTAAAAATAACGATTTTAAAAACCACTTGATGAAAAAATTGATAAATATTCCTTCCGAATACACCAAAAACCTCGTAGATATGGCTAAAGACAACTAAAGATAGTTGCAATGAACAAGGGATACCATACTAATGATGGGTTCCGGAAATTGGCCAACTCCTTCGAAATAGAGTAGAGATTTCAACCAGCGTATGATTATGAGGTTGAGTCAATTTTCATACATTAACACATACATTCGTCATTTTTAGAGAAATAAAAACCATTATTCTGAAAACAGATAGCAAACCTTTTAACTCTCACTAGACACTATGACTTTATGTAAATAGAATGTTCCGAAAGCTTGTTTTCGATTTTCAAAAGAACGGAAAACAGATCTGCATGGTAGAGTACGATTACGGGTTTGAGTTACTGTATAAAAACCTGGATATAACTGGATAATATTTAAAAAAAAACTGGAGGATTTTATGGTTTAACTGGTTATGGTTTAACGAGGAAAAAATTGGAAGAATCCAGTTTAAACTGGAACATTGGCAATGCTGAATGCCGCTATCGACGGATGATTCCGATTGTCGGGGGTAGGAGAGGAGGTATTATTTGCGCTGGGTATTTCCGAGGAGGAATCGATTCCTCCTTTGAGCGTTCATGATTCTTTTCCGGCTAAACGAAGTGGTATGATAATCAGTTTATTCGAAAGATGAAATGTCTAAGAGCCATATGCTTGTTACTTAGTGATTGCTAAGCCAACGGTAATCCTACGAAGTCCTTGCGGTTATATCACAGATATAACCCCCTTCTAGTATTATGGATTGACATTAGACATAGACATTTAAGAAAAAAGGATATATTTTCCTCATTCTTGAATATGCTTCTGTGAATTGTTTTTCATCATCAATTCAATTTATATCGGAATGACATCAAAAATATTACTATTCGTTTAGTAGATTTACCCGTTTTTCAATTTTCATTCATTTTTATATTCTTCTTTCTTTTTCAGCACTTCTCACAGCCCGCGGTTATAGAGCAGTTGGCGTACTTCCTGATAGCTATTGGTGCTGTTATGTTTTTCCTAAGTTTTCTCGGATACTGCGGAGCACTGCGAGAAAGTCAATGCCTTCTGACCACCGTAAGCAATTCTTTGTACCTAACTGTAGTTACCAATTTAGCAATTATCAGATGGTAGAATTAATGACTAAATTTTTCGCTAAACGGTGATAGATACAGATTTTGCAGAACACCATTATTTCAATCGTTCTTGAGTTTGGTCAATAAATTACTTACAAATAGTTGTTTAGCAAGTTAGAACGAATAGATAAAAAAAATCAGCAATGAAACAAAAATTAAATATTCAAGTACTTAAGCTCGAAACAAATTTTCGTAAATCTCCATTCAACGATTCAGAAAGCCCAACGCAAAACAAAGAGCTTGAAACCTACCGAACTGGAACAGTTTTAAGCAACATCATACCGACGAAAAATGCTGCTTGTTATGCAATCAACAACAGCAATGTATAAGCAACTAGCCCCACAGCAATTTATATTCCTGTCGTTTTCCCCCACAGTATGGACTCTTTCTGCTGGTGATACTGATTCTAGAAGTCACGGCATGTGGTTTGGCGGCAGCCTACAAAGATCGTGCCAAGACGGAGACCAAAAACTACTTGCAAGCGACGATTTCCAAATACTACTCGAGCAACGATCGAAACCAATCCGACGCAGTCACACTAATGTGGAACTATCTGATGTCCGAAATGCACTGCTGCGGAGTTGACGACTATCGGGACTTTAACCTGTCCGATAAGTGGAATGAGAGCAAAGGCAATCGAGTCATTCCCGAAACATGCTGTAAGCAAACCGCACTTTTTGAACCCACAGACAAAAACTGTTCCAGCTCGCCATCGGATAGTAATAGTTATTATAAACAGGTATGCTACATTCTATCGTCATCTCTTTTTTTTTAATTTTTTAATTTACTTAAAAAATTACTTTTGTCAATTTTTGCAGGGTTGTTACAACGCACTCATTGACTGGATCATGTACAACCGGAATCTAGTGATCGTGGTGGCCATTGGAGTAGGACTAGTGCAGCTTTTGGCGATATTCCTCTCGTTTTGTTTAAGCAAATCGATCGAAAAATACCGAGGAATGCGGTTGTAGGCTCAAACGACCGGTTGATGGCAGAAAAAAGGGAGAAACAATTCGACCGCGAGACTATAGACCAGAGTCTCACGTACAACCGAAAATTCAAGAATCTCGAATTCGCCACCAGCAAACTGGAGCTGATAAGAGTAATGTTCAAAAATGATTTTATAAGCTTCTTATACGATAATGGATCGGTCGAGATGATCGGTTGTGGAAAGTGCACTTATTTTAGGAAACTAGGAATAAAAGACATTAATCGAAACATCAAAACAATCATACACTAGAGGAGAGTTTTCAAGACTCCACGACGGCTTTGATTCAGACCGAAAAAAAAATTGTTCGTCGATGTCGTACAAAACAGTCTGTAAATTATGACAAATCAGATTTTTACATCACACTTTAGTGGATAACTTATTTTAAGTTGTGAAACATGGAATCGAATATCTGTTTTTTAATTGATTTTATATTAACGATAGCCAATTGTTTTTGTTTGACTGTTGAGAGAATAAATTCGATAAAGTGATATAAACAAATAACTATATTGATTACCAATCAGTCAAATGAGATCCTTTCCGACTGCCATGCCACGTGCCAGCTGTACCATCAAGTTTGTCGTTCTTAGTTAGTTTGTACAGCTCATGAATTCAATATCATCTCTGACCGCCATCAAGACAAACTGTCCACTAAATACTGTTGCCGGCTCTCTACGTTACTGCAGCCATAAAACATAGGGGAAAGGGGGGCAGTTTCAGACAAGGCTTTTAAAAAATAAATGGTGCAATTTTCAACCAAATTAAAAATATAAGTAAGTTTGTAGCCCTTCCACCAACAGCTGTCGTATAGTTTAACAGCTCCTGGTCGTTTATTATATACGAAAACCACACAGTGCCCTTTTTCATACACGTTTCGAAACGTTTGAGCTTGAAGTTGTAAGTATGTCCCCAATTCCTTTGTGAACGATTTAGAAATTTAAGTACACCACTTCAGTTAGTAACTAACATGAAATGAAAAAAATTATAGGAGGTTATGTCTAAGATACGACTGCATTGTTGACGTAGAACTACGCTATTATTCTATATAAATCGCTTATTTATACCTTCGGATATTATTCTATAATGCTGTGAAATTTTAGAAACAACTGCTTAGTAGAATAATCTATGAAATGGTTTTTTCATTGTAGAATTTGTTGACAATAATTGATTGATGATTCATTCTTGCCCTCGCAAAACAATACACTATCTGATCGTAAGTCGCAATTTATTTCATGTCAATGCAATGAAAATTTACCTCGAACGCTTTTCTTTTTTTTGCCTTTTTCGCAATTGACATAGACTCTGCTAGAGTCGATTATATACATGTTGCACCAGCACCATTATTCCACATCTCATAACTACATCAATATATCTTTGGCACCGCATGGAAACAACAACAATGACAACACTTGCAAGTATCAAATATCATGCTACATGTTGTTTAGTATTTCCTTAAAGGAATCGCACCTCTAGGCATCGTTCGTACAACGCAAACCAAGCGCCAAACAAGCGTTCGCCATAGCATGCACACAGAGCCATACATTGGTGGCTTGAAACTACTAGGAATATAAAACACTTCTCATCATTTTGCGCTATTCTCAAATAAAAAAGCTTCTGTTAATATTACTGGCCTCGAAAAAAAAGTTGTATTTCTTTCTCATGCTCGAGAGAAGCGCAGCTATCACCCTTAGTGGAGGAAGTTTTGCTACTGGCAAGCGAAACCACATACAAAATTCCAGAACGACATTTATTTTCTCGGTGACTAAACAAGCGAAATGAACTCTTTTTGTTAATAACAACCTAGAAAACAGTAGCAATGCTTCATAGCGCTGATGCAATCCTAGCTGAAGGCAGTTTGGCAACTGGCACGCGAACCCAAATAACTTATAACATTTCAGTAAGACATTCAAGATGCTTGGTATTCGCCAAATATTTTTTTACGCACAACCTTAACGCCTGCTTCGCCATAACGTCAGTTTAATGCATTGATGCATTCTCAAAGGCACCAACGAAGCCCTTATGATGACGGGAAACAAACAATGTTAACTGCTTGGAAAAAAGACTGAATTATGCCACACAGCTTGTATTCTTCCGTAACACCCATCAATGCGAATTCGCTGATGAGTTTGTCAAGAGCGACCGCCTTCACCACCAGCGGGGGGAGCTTGATTTTGGTTGCTGCCTGGGTAACGGCGTTTACATTTTCGACCGACGCGCCGAAATCGCCTACATCGCTGTAGTGCGATGCGGTGTCACACTCGCGAAGGCTCGGTTCAGTGCGAGCGCTTTTCACTGCACCAACATCGCGTACATCATTGGATGACGCTTGCATCAAAATATTATTGCCCCTGGCAATGCGTTCGTTTTTTGCAGGGCTCGAGCCTGCCTTCCTCTTCTTCTTGCTCATCATACACTACGCGAAGCGTCCAATTTATGACGCGGAAAGTAAAAACACTATACGAATAACGCGAAAAACGAACAGAAAAACCAAACGACAATATCCAAGTTGGATTACCACTGGTGGGGTCCAATCTTAGATCGAAGCGCAGCGAAAGCAAAGTGAACTGAATTGCTCAACAGTCCGACGCCGAATGAAAGTTTACCTTCTTTCTTTCTTTCTTTGTTTTTAAGAGGCTTTAAACTTTGCAGTTCATTCGCCTCTAAGTTTACCTCAGCTAGATCCACTGTTTATACTCTAGGCAACTATTCCCCTTCATTCTTCTACTTTTCCTTTTGACTTTGAATCCTACGATTTCCCCTCCGTTGGTCGTCGATAAGTTGCTCGTTATTGACAGGTCTGTTCGGGAAAGCACACAAATGGACAGAACAAATGTATGGGAAAATGGTAACGCCTCAAGTTTTCATGAATTTTAACCATTTACAAACCAGGGGATTCTAATGTATAGCATATTAAACAAATCTTACGGAATTTCCGATTCGTTTAGTATGTGAATCGCCAAAATCCGTTCGCGGCAAAAATAGTTATTAACGTTAACTTTATTTCATAAAAACGTGACCTGTTTTCTGATTTGGCACCCGTAATGAAAGACGTAGTCGTAGACGTAGACGTAGACGTACGTCAAAACGTGCATTCAACGGGGAATCAAAGGTCTATTTATTAACACTCCTATACTCGCGCATAAGACCGTGAGACCGAAAAATCAATAATTCGTTCATTTTTCAGACAATATCAATACTACGACTTTGTGATTTTCTCTTGCTTCGTTATTTGTCGTTCGTCATCGTTTAGCGTATCGCATGTGTTGGCACAAAGGGGACGTGTGCCACTTTTTTAACACTTTCGGTCTGACACCCCGACGCGAGTATAGGAGTAACTTTTTTGGACAAGTGCCTTTCTCATATTCTAGAATATTGTTCAATGAAATGTTAGTGGCGTGGAATTTTTATTGAATATAATGCATAAGATCATTACCGGATTATTCTTATTTGATTTTAGTCCTTTTTGTCACCGGGTTGAACAGGTGCATATATTATTCGTTGTTATATTCATACGTGCGAAAGTAAAATACAAACGTTTGACTTTCATATAGTTGTTCACTAAATACAATGTTCACACATATACACACTTGAAATAATTGCATTTGGGGAAGAACTGCAAACTGGAAACTATAAACTAATCGGTGGATTATGGTTATTTTTTACAGTTACATTTTCGGGGATATTTTTTATAATATACTAGCTGACCCGGCAAACTTCGTCCTGCCCACAATTTGTTTTTTGTTATCAATACCTTCATACATTCACGTTTTCTTAGTAAGCACAAGTTCATGAGTCCAATCGCAGAACTGTTCATTGATTGATCTTCTAATCGACCCCGTTAATTTACCTTTTACTATAAAATTCCTAGTACTTCTACCAAAACTCATCATTATAATATCAGATTATTTTCAGACACAATTCTCGTTCAAGATTTTTCAACCACTTGCAAATAACATGTTTCTCCGTTACATGAAATAAATGTTTTCTACAGAAAATATGATAGAATAAAGATCACATGCCAAATTTGGCTCCATTGGCTTGATTAGTTTTCGAGTTATGCAGAAATTTGTTTTTGATTTGTAAGACAGCCAACCCTAAGAGAGTGGGAGGAGTATCTAACCACCATAGAATCATTTACTACACCCTAAAACCGCCACATGCCAAATTTGGTTTCGTTTGCTTGATTAATTCTCGAGTAATGCAGAAATTCATGTTTCATTTGTATGACTCATGTATGTTCAGTTTGCTGGATTAGTTCTTGAATTATGCAGAAATTTGTATGGCAGTGACCCCCTCCCCCCGTCAGAGAGAGGTGAGGAGTATCTATTCCCCATAGAAACGTTTCGTATCCCTTAAAACATTTGCATGAAACATTTATTGCACTCTTATACCTCAATATGCCCAAATTGGTTTGATTTGCTTCAATGATTCTCGAGTAATGCAGAAATTTGTTTTTCATTTGTATGGCTTCATTTGGTTTCATCTGCTTGAATAAGTAAGTAATTCAGAAATTCAAAAATTTGTGTTTCATTTGTATGGCAGCCCCCCTTAGAGAAGGGAGTGGAGAGCCTAACCACCATAGAATCATTTATTGCACCCTAAAACCTCCATATGCCAAATTTAGTTTCATTTGCTTGATTAATTCCCGAGTAAAAATTGGTGTTTAATTGGTGTTTAATGTGTATGGCTCAAACTATCACGAAAACCTTCCCCGGCCCAAAAACCCCTACATACCAATTTTCATGCTGATCGGTTCAGTAGTTTCCGAGTCCATAAGAATCAGACAGACAAACAAACAGACAGAAATCCATATAGAAGATGAGATGAACAATATCGACGAGAAAACAAGTTGCAGGAAGCTCCTAGAAATCCTTTTATATTGGGTTGGGGAAAAAGAAATGTCGTATATTGTCAGTGTTGCACAGTACAGTGTTGGTTTGATCGATATCGTTCTGGTGTAGTGGCTGTCGAAGATACACCCCGTACTGTTAGGCCAATGGAAACCGATAAAATCGTTGAAATCATCCAAGTAGACCGGCATGTGAGCACTCGCTCGATTGGCCAGGAACTGGGTATAGACCATAAAACCGTTTGGAACCATTTGCAGAAGATTGGATTCCAAAAAAATCTGGATGTATGGGTGCCACACGAGTTGACGCAAAAAAAATCTTTTAGACCGAATCAACGCCTGCGATGCACTGCTGAAACGGAACGAACTCGACCCATTCTTGAAGAAGATGGTGACTGGTGATGGAAAGTGGATCACGTACGACAACCTAAAGCAAAAAAAGTCGTGGTCGAAGCGCGGTGAGGAAGGTTTTGCTGTGTGTTTGGTGGGATTGGAAGGGAATCATGCACTATGAGCTGCTCAACTATGGCCAGACCCTCAACTCGGTTCTCTACTGTGAGCAGCTTGACCGTTTGAAGCAGGCGATTGACCAGTAGCGGCCAGATATGATCAATAGGAATGGTGTTGTTTTCCACCAGGACGAAGCTCGGTCTCACACATCTTTGATGACCCGGCAGAAGCTACGGGAGCTCGAATGGGATGTCCTATTGCACCCACCGTATAGTCCGGACCTGGCTCCAAGTGATTATCATCTCTTCCGGTCCATGCAAAACACTCTTGGTGATACTAAGTTGGCCTCAAAAGAGGCTTGCGAAAACTGGCTGTCTGAGTTTTTAGCAAATAAGGTGGGGGGTTTTATAAGGGGGGGATAATGAAGTTGCCTTCTAAATGGTAACAAGTTTACGAACAAAACGGCGCATATTTGACTTTAAATGGATAATTTTGAGTATGTTAAATGAAGCGTCAAATTTCGATCAGAAATACGACATTTATTTTTC